>NC_085141.1:265228883-265528883 GCF_024139115.2 Armigeres subalbatus | reverse complement strand
TTTGCGGATGTATGACAGTCCTTAAATTATTGTTGTTATTGATACACAATCGATTTTGTGGAGTGCTGTCAAAAATCAACTTTTAAAATATTCGGGGGAAATTGATCCTTCTCCAAGACATTGCTTTGATAAAGATAGAAAGGTGCTCTCAGATTTTTGAAATATTTTTCCTTCAAAATACGAAGAATTTCCGAATTGCTGTGCATATACATGAACGATTTTAGTTATTGATTTCGACAGCGCATGCAACTTCAGAATTTGGGGAGACTTGATCCCCTTTTTATGATATCTACGTAATAAATAATTTTTCCTGACAACCCTTCATCAAATCTGTCAAATTTACGAAAAAATAGAAGCCTGGCACGGCAAATGCTGGGTAAAGCGTACCATTGGTACTTCGCGTACCTGAAGGAATAAAATAGACCCCATCTCGCGGTCCTTAGCCTCTTACCCAGCAACTCCTATCCCTACCTCCCCGCGGTGCTGGCCGGGATACGAGCAACCTTAGGGAAGATCGGGTAATCAACCCCGGTGGGAACTATGGTCGTATGCTGACAGGGAAGGGGGGTTTGCTCCTCTCCGGAGGTGCAAATCATATTGAGCGTCTGTTCTCCATGTCAGGATCGGCTCACAACAGCGTCTGATCATCGTCCGAGTGCCAGCGAGGGACTCTAAGTGAAACTGTGCACCATGGTCCACCGGAAATAAGGAGGAATGGTCCTCCGGAAATTTAGGGGGTTTGGTGTCAGGCCCTGCAAGCCAGCCTTTAAAAAATCATAAGCAACGAACAATCAACAAGAGAGTACGGACCGGAACCATCGGCGAAGACCACTGCGACGAAAAGGGACTAGCGATTGGAAACTCGGTTCGTGGAACTGCAAATCTCTCAACTTCATCGGGAGCACACGCATACTCGCCGATGTGCTCAAGGACCGTGGATTCGGCATCGTAGCGCTGCAGGAGGTTTGTTGGAAGGGATCAATGGTGCGAACGTTTAGAGGTAATCATACCATCTACCAGAGCTGCGGCAGCACACACGAGCTGGGAACAGCTTTCATAGTGATGGGCGACATGCAAAGGCGCGTGATCGGGTGGTGGCTGATCAACGAGAGAATGTGCAGGTTGAGGATCAAAGGCCGGTTCTTCAACTTCAGCATAATCAACGTCCATAGCCCACACTCCGGAAGCACTGATGATGATAAGGACGCATTCTACGCGCAGCTGGAACGTGAGTACGACAGCTGCCCAAGCCACGACGTCAATATCATCATAGGAGATTTGAACGCTCAGGTTGGCCAAGAGGAGGAGTTTAGACCGACTATTGGAAAGTTCAGCGCTCACCGGCTGACGAACGAAAACGGCCTACGACTAATTGATTTCGCCGCCTCCAAGAATATGGCCATTCGCAGCACCTACTTCCAATACAACCTCCCGTATCGGTACACCTGGAGATCGCCACTGCAGACAGAATCACAAATCGACCACGTTCTGATTGATGGACGGCACTTCTCCGACATTATCGACGTCAGGACATATCGTGGCGCTAATATCGACTCTGACCACTATCTGGTGATGGTTAAACTGCGCCCAAAACTATCCGTCATCAACAATGTTCGGTACCGACGACCGCCGCGGTACGACCTAGAGCGACTGAAGCAACCTGATGTCGCCACTGCATACGCGCAGCATCTCGAGGCAGCGTTGCCGGAAGAGGGTGAGCTCGATGGGGCCCTCTTGAGGACTGCTGGAATACAGTCAGCAGCCATTAACGACGCAGCGGAGAACAACGTCGGGTATATGGGTCGAAGTCGACGGAACGATTGGTTCGACGAAGAGTGCAGACAGATTCTGGAGGAGAAGGACGCAGCGCGGGCGGTCGCGCTGCAGCAAGGTACCCGGCAGAACGTGGAACGTTATAGACGGAAGCGGAGACAGCAGACCCGCCTTTTTCAGGAGAAGAAACGCCGCCTGGAAGAAGCGGAGTGCGAGGAGATGGAACAGCTGTGCCGTTCTCAAGATACACGCAAGTTCTATCAGAAGCTCAACGCATCCCGCAAAGGCTTCGTGCCGCGAGCCGAAATGTGCCGGGATAAGGATGGAAGCATCTTGACGGACGAACGTGTGGTGATCGAAAGGTGGAAGCAGCACTACGAGGAACATCTGAATGGCGCTGTGAGTACAGGCAATGAAAGTCAAGGCAGCGGAGGAGATGACTACGTCAGTTCAGCGGACGATGGAAGCCAACCAGCCCCCACCTTGAGGGAAGTTAATGATGCCATTCAACAGCTAAAGACCAATAAAGCAGCTGGTAAGGATGGTATCGGAGCTGAGCTCATCAAGATGGGCCCGGAAAAGCTGGCCACTTGCCTGCACAAACTGATAGTCAGAATCTGGGAAAACGAACAGCTACCGGAGGAGTGGAAGGAAGGGGTTATATGCCCCATCTACAAGAAAGGTGACAAACTGGAGTGTGAGAACTTTTGAGCGATCACCATCCTTAATGCCGCCTACAAAGTGATATCCCAGATCATCTTCCGTCGTCTGTCACCATTAGTGAACGAGTTCGTGGGAAGTTATCAAGCCGGCTTCGTTGACGGCCGCTCGACAACGGACCAGATCTTTACTGTACGGCAAATCCTTCAAAAATGCCGTGAATACCAGGTCCCAACGCACCATCTGTTCGTTGATTTCAAGGCGGCATACGACAGTATAGACCGCGTAGAGCTATGGAAAATTATGGACGAGAACAGCTTCCCTGCGAAGCTTACCAGACTGATCAAAACAACGGTGGATGGTGTGCAAAACTGTGTGAAGATCTCGGGCGAACACTCCAGTTCGTTCGAATCGCGCCGGGGACTAAGACAAGGTGATGGACTTTCGTGCCTGTTGTTCAACATTGCGCTAGAAGGTGTCATGCGGAGAGCCGGGTGTAACAGCCGGGGAACGATTTTCAACAGATCCAGTCAATTTATTTGCTTCGCGGATGACATGGACATTGTCGGCCGAACATTTGCAAAGGTGGCAGAACTGTACACCCGCCTGAAACGTGAAGCAACAAAAGTTGGACTGGTGGTGAATGCGTCAAAGACAAAGTACATGCTTGTGGGTGGAACCGAGCGCGACAGGGTCCGCCTGGGAAGCAGTGTTACGATAGACGGGGATACCTTCGAGGTGGTCGAGGAATTCGTCTACCTCGGATCCTTGCTAACGGCTGACAACAACGTTAGTCGTGAAATACGAAGGCGCATCATCTGTGGAAGTCGGGCCTACTACGGGCTCCAGAAGAAACTGCGGTCGAAAAGATTCGCCACCGCACCAAATGTGTCATGTACAAGACGTTAATAAGACCGGTAGTCCTCTACGGACATGAAACATGGACAATGCTCGAGGAGGACTTGCAAGCACTCGGAGTATTCGAGAGACGGGTGCTTAGGACCATCTTTGGCGGTGTACAAGAAGACGGTGTGTGGCGGCGAAGAATGAACCATGAGCTCGCCCAGCTCTACGGCGAACCCAGTATCCAGAAGGTAGCTAAAGCCGGAAGGGTACGATGGGCAGGGCATGTTGCAAGAATGCCGGACAGCAACCCTGCAAAGATGGTGTTCGCTTCCGATCCGGCAGGTACGAGACGACGTGGAGCGCAGCGAGCGAGATGGGCAGACCAGGTGCAGAACGACTTGGCGAGCGTGGGGCGTATTCGAGGATGGGGAGATGCGGCCTCGAACCGTGTATTGTGGCGTCAAATTGTTGATTCAGTGTTATCTGTATAGATGTAGACTAAATAAATGAAATGAATAGAAGCCTGAGAAAAGATTTATATTATTTTGAATTTTTTCGTCAAATTTTTGTATGGGTGACTAATGGGGGATCAAGTGTCCCCATATTGAGGCAATAACTTCAAATCCAAATATCCTAAAACTTTGATGGAATGTTAACATTTTCATCAGTACAGATCATTAAGCATATTTATGGCTTTGTGCTGTGAAAAAATAAAAGCATTTCTCGCTTAACTTTTCAAAAGGACCTAAGTAACATTTTTTTCATGAATTAATTTGAGTACTGCAATCAAAAGCTTTCATGTTTTTCTGTTGATTGCGCTATCCAAATTAATTCATGAAAAAAATGTTACTTAGGTCCTTTTGAAAAGTTAAGCGAGATTTGGTCATTGTTATGAAAAGTTGTTCTAATTTTGCTTGGCCAATAAAAAAATCTTTAGGAAGGTCAAAACATACAAACCCTGCAGAATAAATAAGGTTGTCAATCCAAAAAATAACTCACCACATAAAGGTCATTTGTCTAGAGGATCAATACTAAAAAATAAGCTAGAACAAAACTACTTTAGTCTTCGATAAAACAGGGGGTGATCAAGTCTCCCCGGGGATCAAGTCTACCCACCTTCCCCTACCATTAGTTTATTCTTATCAATAACATATCTTGATGTTTAAATGATTCTCGGTGCAAATTTTTGATATTGTTGCCTGTTATTTTATCTCTTATTTCAATCAAGTCGATATCATGCTATGTTATTCTGTTCATGGCTTCTGTCCCGGAAGAGGCTCGGAAGCGTTCTTTCCAGAAGCTCGGAAACCTTCTTTCAAGTGGATCGGAAACCTTCTTCCAAGTGGATCGGAAGCCTTCTTTCAAGTGGATCGGAAGCCTCCTTTCAAGGGGCTCGGAAACCTCCCTTCAAGAGGCTCGAAAGCCTCCCTTTAGGAGGCGCAGAAGCCTACTTTCAAGTGGTTCGGGGCTCAAAAGCCTTCAATAGACCTGTAAGAAGCTTGATGGGTAATCTTAATGAATTGGATTGTTGCACGGAATAATAAAAATTTCAGCCCACTTCATGGAGAGTCGTTAGGGATATACGCTGTTTGTTAACTATGGGCCATATGCCGTTATTTTTCATGTCCTTTTTTATTTTCATTTACAGTAAAACATAGGGAGTACCTCAACTAATGCAAAAGTTCGAAGGGGTACCGCTCAATAAAAAGGTTGAGAACCACTGTCTTAATAGACCCGCAAAGTTTCCTTTCGGAATTCCGGAAAGATTCCTTTTTGGAGATCCGAAAGAATTTGGAAAGTATTCTTTTTGGAGTACCATAAAGATTACCATCGAAGTCCCAAAAGGATTTCCTTCGGAGCCCCGAAAATGTTCCCTTCGAAGTTCCGAAAGGATTTTATTTGGAGTCCAAGTACGATTCGCCTACGATATCCCGGTACGAGATTCGTTATCCCGATATCGCGAGAACAGAATTCGTTTCGTAGTTCCGATGGAATTGCCTTCAGGGTCCCGAAAGGAATTCTTTTCGTAGTCCCAAAACGATTCCTTTCGGAGTCCTAAAAATACTCTCTTTGGAGTCTCGAAAGAATTTCCATCGAGGTCCCGAAATAATTCCCTTCGGAGTCCCGAAAGGATTCCCTTTGAAGTCCTGAAAGGATTTCCTTCGGAGTCCCGAAAAAAATGTTTATTAGATTAAAAAAAAGGATTTCTTTCGGGTCCGGAAACTATCCTTCAGAGTCCTGAAAGGATTCCCTTCGGGGCTTAACATGAATTCGCTTCGGACTCCCGAAAAGATTCCCATTGGATTCCTGAAATGATTCCCATCGGAGTCTCGAAAATATTCCTTGCGCAGACCGAAAAGGATTTTCTTCAGGGCCTCTAATGGATAAACTTTAAAGCCCCGAAAAATTCTGTATGGAAGGATTCCATTTGCAATTTTGAAAGTATTCGCTTTGAGTCCCAAAAGATTTCCTTATGAGTCCTGAGAAGAATGGTTTTGAAATCCGGTAAGGATTCTTTCCGGAGACCCGAAAGCATTTCCTCAGGTGTCCCGAGAGGATTTGTAGTCCTGGAGAAAAACTTTTTTAGACTTTTAAAAAGGTTTCCTTCGGGTCCCGAAACAATGCTTCAGATCCCTGAAAGGATTCGTTTCGGGGAATAACATGAATTCGCTTTGGACTCCCGAAAGGATTCCATTTGAATTTCCTTTGGATTCATGAAGACATTCGGAGTACTGAAAGGATTCCCTTCAGAGTGTCAAAAATAATCCCTCCGCAGTCTGGAAAGGATTTTCTTTCAGAGTCACTAATTAATACCCT
Source organism: Armigeres subalbatus (assembly GCF_024139115.2). Lineage (NCBI taxonomy): Eukaryota > Metazoa > Arthropoda > Insecta > Diptera > Culicidae > Armigeres > Armigeres subalbatus. The sequence continues at coordinate 265,522,787 of NC_085141.1, read as the reverse complement.
TGAAAGTACAAAAAAATGCCTTCTGAAAGGATTTCATTCGCAATCCCGAACGTATTTCCTTCGGAGTCCCGGAAGGATTCCTTTCAGGGTCCCGCAACGATTCCCTCCGGAGACCCGAATAGATTCCCATCGAAGTCTTGCAAGGATTCGTTTCGGAGTCTTGCAAGGATTTGCTTCGGAGTCCAGAAAGGATTCCCTTCGGAGTCCTGAAAGGATTCCGTTTGGAGGACCGAAAGCATGGCATTCGCAGTCCCGAAAGATTTTTTTCGGGAGTCCATAATGGGTTTCCTTTGCAGTCCAAAAGTATTCCCATCGGATTCCCGAAAAGATTCCCAACAGAGCCATTGAAGGATTCCCTTCGGAGTCCCGAAAGTTTTTCCTCCGCAATCCAGAATGCATTCTTTTCGGAGTCTCATCAGGATTCCCTTCGCAGTCCGAAAGGATTCTCTTCAGAGTCCGAGAAAAATACTTTCAAAGTCTCGTATGGATTCTCTTCAGACACCTTTAAAAGATTCTCATCCTTAAATTATTCCCCGTGGAGATGTGGAACGATTCCCTTCATAATAGCGAAATGTTTCGCTTCGGAATCCCGATAAAATTTCTGTTGCAGTTCTGGAAGGATTTCCTTCGCAGTCCCGAAAGTATTCTTTTAGCAGTCCGGAAAAGATTTTTTTAGAATCTCAAATGGATTCAGGAAGGTTTCCTTCGGAGTCCCGATACGATTCCCTTCGGAATCATGAATAATTGCTATCGGTGTTCCGATTTGATTCCAATCGGAGTCATGAAAGGATTTTCTTCGGAGTTCTCAAAGGATTCTTTTAGAAGTCACGAAAGGATTCCTTTCGGAGTTCCGAAAAAAATCTCCTTAGAATTGAAAAAAAATGAATTTCCTTCGGGGTCTCGAAGCGATCCTTCAGAGTCCCGAAAGGATTTCGAGGTCCTACATGAGTTCGCTTCGGACTCTCAAGAGGATTTTTTTAAAAGTCCTGAAAGGATTCCATTCGGAGTCTCACAAGTGTTTCCTGCGCAATCTGGAAAGGATTCCCTTCAGAGTCTCGAATTGATATCCGAAGAACCCAAAGGTTTTCATTCGCGTCTCGAAAGTTTTCCTCCGAAGTTCGAAAAGGTTACCTTTCGCGGTCCCGAAACGATTCCCTTCGAAGACTCGAGTGGATTTACTTCGGAGTCTTGCAAGGATTCACTTCAGATTCCCAGAAGAATTTCCTTCAGAGTACTGGAAAGATCCCGTTCGGAGTCTCGAAAGTTGTTTTTTCACAGTGCCGGAAAGATTTCCTTTGGTAGGACTACGATTTAGGACTTCATTTTTGGACTGCGAAAAGATTTCTTCCGAAGTCCAAAAAAGGATTCCCTCCAGATACCTGAAAAGGATTCCTTCGGAGTCCTGAAAGGATTTTCCTTGGAATCCCATATGGTCGGAGTCTCGAAACGTAGTCCCTTCACAGTCCCTGAAGGATTCCCGAAAGTTTTCCATCCGGCGTCCGGAAAGCATTCCCTTCGAAGTATTAAAGGGAATCCCTTCAGAGTCCCGAATAGGTTTCCTTTGAAGTCCCAAAAGGGTTCATTTCGCAGTCCCGAAACTGAAATGGATTCCCTTCGGAGCTCTGAAAAAGATTTCCTTAGAAGTCATGAAAAGATTCCATGAGTCCCGGAAGAAGTCACTAAACGATTCCCTTCGGACTCCCGAAAGGATTCCTTCGGAGTTCCGAAAAAGTTATCTTCTGAGTCCCGACAGGAATATTATCGAAGTCCCGAAAGGATTCCGTTCAGAGTCCCGTAAATTTTCTCTTCGTAGTTCCGAAGGGGTTCTCTTGGAGACCTGAAAGGATTTCCTTCGGACTTCCGAAAAGTTACCTATCGAAGTTCCAAAAAGATTTTTGTAGGTACATATTCCAAAATGATTTCTGTCGTAGTCCCGAAATGATTACCTTGGGATTTCTGAAACGATTCCCTCCGGATCCACAAAATGATTGACTTCAGAGTCTCAAAAGGATTCCCGTAGGAGTCCCGAAAGTAATCCCTCCGGAGTCCGGAAAGAGTTTCCTTCAGAGTCTTTATAGGATTCCCTTCGGAGACCAAAAAAGGATCCTGTTGGAGTTCAGAAATTATTCCCTGCGAAGTTCCGAAAGTATATCCTTAACAGTTTCGAAAGTATTCCCTTCACACTGCGGAAAGGATTTTTATTCGAAATCTCAAATGGATGCCCAAGAATGGCTTCCCTCGGAATCATGAAAAGATTCCCTTCTTTGTTCAGAAAGGATTCCTGAGTCACGAAAGAATTTCCTTCAATGTCAACAAAGGATTCTCTTCGGAGTCACAAAAAGATTCCCTTTAAAGTCTCAAAGTTTGAAAAGGATTTCTTTCGGAGTTTTAAACAGATTCCCTTCTGGACCCGAAAGGATTTCTTTCGGAAACCTGAAAGTATTCCCTCGGAATCCCGAAATGATTTTCATCGGACTTCCGTAAATAGTTGCCTTCGGAATGCCGTAAAGCATTCTTTTCATGAAAAATTCCCTTCGAAAATCTATGAAGGATCCCCTTTAAAATCCCGTAAAGTTTTTTTTAAGTTCTGTGTAGGATTCCTGTCGGAATCACGAACTCCTTATATGTTTGTAATACAAAAACTCAAAGGTGCAGCCCAATCGGGTTGTACGCAAAGGTGACGTAGGACTACGTAGCTATTCGAAATTGATAGTATTTGCCATAATAATGTGTGTCGTTTTATTAACATTGAGCAAACTGCTTGGAGGCCAACTGAATCAAGAGGTCAAATAGTTGTTCCCAGTTGGATGGAAGTCTCTAACCGTGTAATTAACATGACTTATTGTCCGCTGAAGCCACTCGACTGGCTTTCAGTCGGGGACATCACAATCCTTACTTTGTAACGAACGCTTACATCGCGGGTGAAAACCAAACGTTGCATAAAAATCTATTTGCGTTTGGTTTCACGCCACTTCTGATTCTGATTATTTCTCCTTTATTTCGACCATTTTTGAGGATGGTGTCCTCCAAAAAGGTCTTTATGCTTACAAAAGAAGGTTGATCCGACAATCCGATATGAACTTTCTTTAAAGAGCAAAACTCAGTCGTAGCTAGGAAATTTGATAGCGCGCCGGAGGGAGATGATGCAATTAATTTGAACGGGTGGAATCACTAACAGCAACCAAGCTACCACGCTAAACCCGATGCCGCCGAAACAATCCATTTTCGCAATTAACTCTTTCGTTCCATAAAATGCTGGTCCTGAGAAGAACCAATTTTCTTTTCCCAATGCGTCTTTCCAATAACTAACTGCATCCAAACGCTTGACATCACCTTGCGTTGAAATTGTCCGACCGCCGACCGCCTACGTGCTGTTGTGCCCGCTCTGCTCGGAGAATGACAAATTCTAAGAATCTTATGAAATTTTCTCGCTAGATACTGAATTTGGTTATGAGCTGTTGGTTATCTAAGATGCGTATTGTTGCGAAGAGTAACAACAGAAATTTGACTCAAGACGAAATTTCCTCATATTACCAAACATTATCTTTCGGCATCTGTCTGTCCGAGCGACGTTCGCCGATGGGTGGTTGCTGTGGATAATTTCCACAGAGGTGGCGTCTTCATTGATTTTTTACAAAAGAATGATGATCCGACTATCCGAAATAAACTTTCTTTAAAGTACAAAACTCAATCGTAAATAGCGAATTTGATAGCGCGTCGGAGGGAGATGATGCAGTAAATTTGAATGGATGGAATCACTAACAGCAACCAAGCTAGCACGCCAAACCCGATGCCACCGAAACAGTCCATTTTCGCAATTAACTCTTTCCATAAAATGTTGGTCCTGAGAAGAACCAATTTTCTTTTCCCAATGCGCCTTCTGTCCAATAACTAACTGCATCCAATCGCTTGTCGACACCTTGCGTTGCAACTGTCCGACCTCCACTTGATGGTTTTTCGCTGAGCCTCCAAAGGTTGAAATAACTTTGCAGCATTGCCACACTGCCACCCACTTCGTGCTGCTGTGTCCGCTTCGCTGCATCGAATGTTGAACCGCTCCCTGTAGAATCCAGATCAAAATGGCTCGCGCGCGCCGAACAGCAGCTTTCTTGTATTTAATTAATTAAACCCGTAAGTCCCTTGTGAGCTTATATGATGTAAATATAATGTGCACTCATAACGATTAATGAAGGGGCGGGGCTAATGGAATTACTTCATTAGATATAAGAAAGCTGCTTTTCGGCGCGCGCGAGCCATTTCGATCGGGTTTCCACAGCCAACGGACCGTTCGGAGAATGATGAATTCTAAGAATCAAATGAAACTTTCTCGCAAGATTCTGGATTTGGTTATGAGATGTTGTTTATCTAAGATGCGTATTGTTGCGAGGAATGACAACAGAAATTTGACTCAAGACGAAGTTTCTTCATATAACAAAACATTGTCTTTTGGCATCTGTCTGTCCAAGCGACGTTCACTAATGGGTAGTTGCTGTAGGTAGATAGTTTCCACAAAGGTGGCGTCTTCATTGCTTTTATACAAAAGAAAGTTGATCCGAGTATCCGAAATAAACTTTCTTCAAAGTTCAAAACTCAATCGTAAATAGCGAATTTGATAGCGCGTCGGAGGGAGATGATGTAGTGAATTTTAATGGATGGGATCACTAACAGCAACCAAGCTAGCACGCCAAACCCGATGCCGCCGAAACAGTCCATTTTCGCAATTAACTCTTTCTTTTCATAAAATTTTGGTTCTGAGAAGAACCAATTTTCTTTTCCCAATGTTCCTTTCCAACTAACTGACACCACAATTTGCTATAAATTTTCAGCATCGGCAGTAGTGGTGCGGGTTCGCCACAGTGCTATTTTTATGGTCAACCTTTCCGTCATATGAAATTCTGGTTCGTTGAGGTTGAATGATCTGCAGCAACACATTGAGCACCACCACAAATGCGATGGATTTTCTTTAAAAATGTTATTAGCGCCTCCGTGATGCTGTGTCCGCTCCGCTACGATAGCTTTGATGCGTCTGCTATGCGTAAAATCTTGTTCAAACTGAGGATTAGATCCACACCCGCAAGTGATTGATTTTTGATGTCTGTGCAAGTGATGCATGTACGTGATTGGTTAGTTTACCTGTTTCTAAACTTTTTATCAATTATCGATAATAAATAGTTAAAAATCAGTATTTTCAAATAAATACAAAGAAGCGTTGACTCATCCTTGATCGAATGGTCCAAAAAAATTGAAAATCCATCGAGAAACGGCTTAGATATTAAAGTTTAAAGTCTACCATATTTTCGTGACAGTCCCCGATTTTCACAATCGTAAAGTGTACCCCAATATAGAAAACACAGACGTAGTCCTACGTCAAAAAAATCGGACTTTAGAATACTGACGTTATTACTATAGTAATGTGCGATCAGTTCAAATATTCTTGACAGATGCTCTATTGATGGCTACCAAAACTGATATGGATCAAGTTGTTGAGATCCTAATTTTTGTCCACCCGCAGCTGCAAAACTTCTCCATAGTTTGCCAGTAGCGATGATGTTTGTGCTAACCATACGCAAATACGCGTGTGCGTAATTATTTATGTAACACCACATCCACATCATTGCTGCTGCATCGGGATGAAAAATTCAACCCCGCTGCCATTAATAAGTGATCCTGTGAGTGCTCGTACAATAATGGTTTATGTTGTTTTTCGAAAGTATTTCCATAAATATGTTAAATAAGGCTTTGCCATTCCGGCACGCAATAATCGTTTTTACGGACGATATGTGCCAGAAGGCCGACCCCGTAGGGATTATCACTTTCAATAGGATTTTTTTAATGACGGTAATTCCAATGCTTTTATTATCCTGATTGTGGAAAAAAAAATTCGCTGCTGCTGTGCTGAAAATTTGATGCAAATACTGATAATACGCCATTCAATCCCATCAGCTTTATTTATCTCACAAGGCTGGCATAAATCACAACACTCTATCACCTTCTCGTGAATCACGTTCAACGGTGAACATTGCGCCTTTTGAGATAGCATTCTCCATTACAATCGCATTAAAAACTTCCATAAAGGGAATGTTACACGCGAATCCGTAGTTCGTTGCTCGGTATGTACCTGAATAAAGGTATGCGGTATGTCGAATAACTTATTATTCTCAGAAATACATTCTAACCGATGTCTACCTAACTAATGTCGTGGTTGAACAGTTTAGGCTTATGATCAGGAGGTTTTCAGATCAAATCTAGATATGTCTCGTTTCGTTTGGTCAAAACCACAATATACTAAAGAATGTATAAATGATCATTTGTTAGCAAAACCTTGTAGCAAGGGAGCAGCTTTAATATCATAAAGAGCGTTCGACAGAAGTGATAAATATGTTTTATTGTGGGTAATTAATCATTGTATTAACGAAAAGAAAATATATTGAACAATATTTATAATCGATCAGCGTTACCAAATGATAAAATGCTATATTTTTAGGGCTATAAGGTAGAAAATTAATATAATGAGAAATATGTGCTGACAAATTTATTAGTATCGCATGCCATCAGCCCTAAGTAAGTAAAAATCCAATCGCACATCATTCTTGTCCGTGTCCCTTATGTAGTGCCATTCTTGCCTGGTGTCCTTCTTTCAAGGTGCTGCACAATCTGTTCGCCCACCCGAATCGAGATTCGTTTGGTCCCAGTTGCTGGTTACGAGCCGTGCCGTGTTTGATTTCCAAGTGCAGAATGCCCCACATGTGTGAAGAAAGTCGCTCCACAGCAGTGTCTCATCCCTTCCGCAGAGATAATGCACTTCTGCGAGGAAGCGAAGGGAAATGGCATTGCCCAGTCGGTGTTGCCGGCATCAGGACCCAACTCCGTCCAGTTCCGAAGCCGGGGTGATCCTTTTGTTTCTTTCATACTTCCTTCCGTTCACGTCGACGTCCCACGTACGGATTCGCATGGCTTTGCTCGGTGGACATAAATCTTGGAAGAACAATCTGACTTTGACTTTGTCTGAGTTCAACTGGACGGGTCAATTCGGGAGAGTGCGAGGCAAAGACACAATCCATTGCCGGTAAGGCCATGCGAAATCAGTTCCTCGCCCAAAGCCCCAAGCGGGAAGGGTTTGCGTTTGCTCAATGGCGAGCGGCACGTTCCATGTGGTGGCAGACACCATTATTGCATTGTGCGGAACGCTTTTCTTCGTATCTCGTCGCTGCATGGCAGAGCGTGGTCTGCACAGCAGGATGTACGACGGTGGTCAGCACCCTGGTGCGCCGTTGTTAAAAGAACCGGAAAAGAGGTGGTTGGTTTGTCTCCGGTTGTTTGGAAGCAGTGAATGTGGAAAAATGTTAGATTCCGGTGTGCACCAGATTGCGCACCGGAGAGCACAAAGTCGTACAAGTTAAGGTACAAATGTGCTTACCGTTATAAATTAGAGCATTTTTCTTCTCAAATGCCCACGTTTAGTTTGGTTGTGTGTTTTGAAGGTGGAATAGTGTGTACTGCCTCAGTCGGAAAATGTGTTCTTGGGTAAAATGCAGTTTGAAAAGTTCGAGGATTCGTAGCGACACTTGGCTTGGATAGCACTTTAATTTGTTGGTAGAATTGTCTGATTCGAGTTTATGGTTTCCATTCGTTTAATTTGTATTTTATGTCTAAGTGTACTGATATGTTGCTTGATTTATTTGGTTAGACCGTGCAGTTTTCAGAAAATATATGAAATAAATTTCAAAATAGACCTAGACTAGCTCAAAATGACTAAATGGCTTGAAATAGTTTAGTAGTAGTCTTTTAACCTTTCTCATGTGATGGTTATAAATTGGTCTCTCTAAAAGCAAACTTTTCATAGGAGACGCGGCGACCCTAGGTGGATTAATAAGTGTTTTCATGAATAACTAACAACCTTATTAAACAATACATTAAAAAATTCAAAGATGCAGCTAAAAGGGGTTGTAGGCAAAGGTAGGACTATGCTTTTTAATTTTAACTCATGGATCATGTACACCCCGAGTAGTGCAACGGGCCGAGAAAGATTTCCATCCTGAGTAATGTCCAGCTATCGCTTAAATTATTCATTTATTTATTCATCTTCATCTTCAGTATTAACTGTACATATTGGTTTGAAACTTATATGCCAATTAAAAATTTGCCTTAATCTAGTTTTGAATATGGTTCTGCTGCAATCAAAAAATCGGATCAATCAATGTCGTTGAGAAGGTTGAAGCAACGTTTAAGCGAGTGATTTTGCCCAAACATTGTGGAGTGTTGCTTTAACCTGTTGCTAGTTTAGAATTCGGTCGACTTTTTTTATTTCTATATTGAGGCTGCGCCGTCACGAACCTCTGGGTCTACCTCTGCGCGATGAATCACTGGGTGCCAATCCAATGCTTTTTTTACAGATTTCATTTGCGCCACTACGTAAGGTATGACCTACCCATAATTTCAGTTTATTTCGGCCTCAGCTGGTGACAACGATGGAGCACGTTGTTTGAGATCTAGTTGTGAGGCCACCAGGCCCAAGTTATGGGGCCTGCCTAGAACATGATGGGGCTTCGCAGCAGGCTCTGTTAAACCTCTACAAAAGCTGCATGTGTCCGCAAGCCGGGCCTATCAAAGCGACTGTGTGACGCTAAAAGCGCACGGGAGCCCAAGGAGTGCCAATAGGTCCATCAGGATCAATGCCAGCGAGATCCTAATAATGACATTCTGGCCGCTTGTTAACGGACCTTGTCTTGGATTTCGTAATATTGTGAAAGCGAGGGCTGACAGTCTGACATTCTACTCTCTTAGTAGAGCCGGGTTACACTGACTTGAAAGGGCCAGTGGGCTAATGGCTAGGCCGTCTTTCGCCCCCTAAAACCGTGGCGGGCCTTGTAACACGCTGTCCAATCCTGCCACCAAGCTTTGCCTGCTGGGTGGGAGTAGGCTCAGATGCCCTTTCCTGACTTGCGCTGAACTGGCTCTGAACACGTAAGTGTCAACCCTTGCATGGCTTAACTTAACCATGGGATCATTAACGGCGACTATTCCAGTAGGATTCGACGGTAGCCACAAAGGGGAAAACGAACAAAGCTCCAGGGCCTGATGGAGTTCCGAACAGCGCTCTCAAGTTAGCAATCATAGCGAACCCGAACATGTTAAGCCTAGCTATGCAGAGATGCCTACATGAATGTAGATTCCCCGGAAGATGGAAAAGGCAGAAATTGGTGTTGTTGCCGAAGGTAGGGTGACCCATCATCGGCGCATAGACCAATCTGTCTTATAGACACTATGGGCAAGTTGCTAGAGAGGATCATCCTCAACAGGCTGACCCCGTACTCAGAGGGTACGAACGGCCTGTCTAGCAACCAATTCGGTTTTCGCAAGGGTAAGTTCACGTTGGACGCTATTAACTCGGTGGTAAAGACCGCCGAGATAGCGATCCAACAAAAAAGGCGAGGTATTCGATATTGTGCGTTAGTGACACTTGATGTGAGAAACGCATTCAACAGCGTAAGCTGGGATGCCATCGCGCTTTCGTTACACCGGCTTTGCCTGCCGAAGGGTCTGTACCGGATTTTGAAAAACTATGTATATCCAAAACCATGTACTATTATACGAGACCAATGCCGGTCAGAGAAGCGTGCCTATTACCGCAGGAGTTGCGCAAGGTTCAATACTGGGCCCGGTAATATGGAGCCTATGTATGACGGGGTTCTGAAGCTAAAGTTCCCTCCTGGTGTTAAGATCGTCGGATTCGCCGATGACGTAACCTAGGATGTCTACGGGGAATCAATTCCCGAGGTAGAACTGACCGCAGCACACGCGATCAGCACGGTGGAGGATTGGATGAGCGCTAGAGGCCTGGAGCTCACTCAACATAAGACGGAGGTGGTTTTCGTCAAAACCGCAAGTCAGTTCAACATGCAGTGATCGACGTGGGTAAAGTCGCGATCGCATCGAAGTGGAGTTTGAAGCTCCTTGGGTTGTAATAGACGACAAGCTGACCCTCGCCAGCCATGTCAACTATGCGTGCAAGAGGGCTTCGACTGCTGTTGCGGCATTATCGTGGATGATGTCCAACAGTTCCAAGGTGTGTGCCAGTAAACGCACGGCGCCCGTCCTGGGCGAGAGCTCTGGCACTGGCGGTTAACCAGTTACCTGCGGAAGCTGGAGAGCACGTACCGCTTGATGTGTCTCAGAGGGATATCTGTCTACCGCACGATATCACACGATGCAGCCTGCGTGATTGCGAGCATGATGCCAGTCGGAGGACGAGGAGTGCTTCGAGCTGTGTGGCACCAGAGGAGCCCGCGAACGCATCAGGGTGACTTCGGTTGCCAGATGGCAGCGCGAGGGGGAATACTCTTCTGAAGGTAGGTGGACCCACCGGCTGATACCTAACAAATCGAGCTAGGTGGAGAGACCCCATGGGGAAGTTCATATCCATCTGACACAATTCCTGTCAGGCCATGGCTGCTTCCGGCAGTACCTCCACAGGTTCGGGCACGTGGAGAGCCCGTCTGCCCTGACTGCCCAGGTTTTGATGAAACTGCAGAGCACATACTGTTCGTATGTCCTCGTTTCGACGTCGAAACTATGCTATGCTAGAGGTTTGCGGTCGGGACACAACCCCGGATATCCTTATCCAGAGGATGTACCAAGCGGTGGAGAAGTGGAACGCAGTTTCGACTGCAATTACTGAGATTGACTGCAGTTTGCAGAGAATCTGGCGCGCCGAGCAGAAGTCGACAAGGATGGCTAATTTCTAATTAATTAGTTTGAGCGAAAGCAGTCTGAGCGCGGGGAAGTGAATGAGAGGTTTGCACATGTCGAGGTAACAGTGTCGCAGCGGGTGGCAACCGCAGTCGCCAACACGAGGCATGGCAGAAGAGTGAGCGCATAGGTGTTTGTATGAACTGCACATGCCGAGGCAGTAGGGGCGTACCGTAGAACTGTTGGTACCTATCGCTATCGACACCTCGAGGCATGGCAGAGGAGAGTAGAGTGAGCATCCAAGTCAGTCTCACGTGGTATGTTAAGGGCGAGCACCCAAGTGAACATCGTAAGGCATGTCAGAAGTAGAGATGGGCGCTCCGCTCAGGAGCTGTTCGAAAGATTCGCTTCCTTACATTGAGCTGATGACCCATGGATCTTTTTTAAAGAACCCCAGCTCAGCAGCTCGCTTTAAATTGGTGAAATCATTGTCAAACACGCGCCTAGAGAAACTTCCTCGAGCGTACGTACTCGAGTACGCGCGCTGTTGTATTTTGTACAACACCAACGAAAATACCACGCTCGCGGTACACAACACAAGCGAGCTTGCATGAGCATTCCAGTCCAGTACCGCGCACGTGCTGATCGTTTATTATTTGTACCTCAAGCACCATCAAGCCAAGCGACAGCACCATCTAGCCAAGCAACAGAAATCATTTCTGCTGCAGAGAGGAATAAGAAACACACAAGCAAAAATAATCTAGCTTGCCATCTATTTCTAAACACATACCCACATGCTCGACGCTACGAACAGACACACAAAAGATACCGGTAGCGAACGAGCCGTACCAAGCAAAAGATCCGAAGATCCGGACAACTCTCAGTTCCGCTCATGTCGTCGTCCAGCTCGAAATTGCTGTGACATGGAAGCGAGAGCTGCGCTACCAGCTCAGATCCGTGCGACACGGATTTCGATTCGGATCAGTCGCGACCCATTCTAGCGAGCGAACCGTGTGGTTCAAAAGAAACCGAACTGGGAGCTGTGTCTTGCACGGAGCGGATCTTTTGCTTGCGACGGGTTTTCCCGCCAGCATACTGCTACATGTGAACTCTGTTTGTTTGTAGCACCGTGCTCTGTATTTTTTACTCTCTTGTTCTAAGTTCTCTCGCATTTCGGGAACCAATATAGATGAATGGGCTCGCTTGTATGGAAATGTCAACTACGCATGGTTATAACCGCGCGCGCAAACAAGGCTACTATGAGCTACTACAAGCTACTACTAAACTATGAAGAGAAAACTTATGACACGTGATATGGTTCATATACATATCAGAGACTAGGGACTGAATTATTGTAACTGAAATGTAACTTAGAGTTATGAATAGAAAATAATGTTGAGCTAGTTTTTGTATAGAAATAAATGTGATGATTCTAAATGAACTCCTAGACTTCAAGACCGTCTAGGTCAGAAAAAGCGTAATAAATGTTATTAGTTTAAAATTGTCGGGTTTTCAATAGAAACTATTACCTCACTATAGCTTAACATTATAAAAATTTCAAAGTGAGGTAAATAGATAAATGATGAACGAATGAATAAATAAATGAATGACATAAATTTTTCAAATTTTTCAACGATAATTAAAAGTGAATTAATAATATTAACAATTATGTTTTAATATATGTAGCATTAAAGAACTGAAGAGCTGATCTAAGGAGCTGACTCTTTTCAATGAGCTGAACGGATCAGATCGGCTCACTGCAATGAGCTGTTTTGCTCATCACTAGTCAGAAGTAAGAACCTAAGTAAGTCCCACATGGTGTGTCAGAGCATGTGTCAAGAGGAGCGGCAGGGTGTTCTTGAATGAGCACCCAAATAAGTCTCAGATTGGTGTGCTAGAGCTTGAATCAGATGGCAGGGTGAGCATCCAAGTTCGTCTCACATGGTGTGTAAAGGGTGAACAACCAAGTTAGACTCACATGGTATGTTAGTGGTGAGGATCCAAGCAAGACTCATATGGTGCGTCAGAAAGAGTGTAAGACTAAGCGATGGCAGCGTTTTTTTTTTCCAAATTTTCTGGAAACTCTTCAAAATAATCCAAGAAATTTTTTAAGGGAGGTGCCCTTCCGTAGGAATTCCTGGAGGAACTTCCGGAGGAATTCCTGGAGGAACTTCCGGAGGAATTCCTGGAGGAACTTCCGGAGGAATTCCTGGAGGAACTTCCGGAGGAATTCCTGGAGGAACTTCCGGAGGAATTCCTGGAGGAACTTCCGGAGGAATTCCTGGAGGAACTTCCGGAGGAATTCCTGAGGAACTTCCGAGGAATTCCTGGAGGAACTTCCGAGGAATTCCTGGAGGAACTTCCGGAGGAATTCCTGAGGAACTTCCGGAGGAATTCCTGAGGAACTTCGGAGGAATTCCTGGAGGAACTCCCGGAGGAATTCCTGGAGGAACTTCCGGAGGAATTCCTGGAGGAACTTCCGGAGGAACTTCCGGAGGAATTCCTGGAGGAACTTCCGGAGGAATTCCTGGAGGAACTTCCGGAGGAATTCCTGGAGAAACTTCCGGAGGAATTCCTGGAGGAACTTCCGGAGGAATTCCTGGAGGAACTTCGGGAGGAATTCCTGGAGGAACTTCCGGAGGAATTCCTGGAGGAACTTCCGGAGGAATTCCTGGAGGAACTTCCGGAGGAATTCCTGGAGGAACTTCCGGAGGAATTCCTGGAGGAACTTCCGGAGGAATTCCTGGAGGAACTTCCGGAGGAATTCCTGGAGGAACTTCCGGAGGAATTCCTGGAGGAACTTCCGGAGGAATTCCTGGAGGAACTTCCGGAGGAATTCCTGGAGGAACTTCCGGAGGAATTCCTGGAGGAACTTCCGGAGGAATTCCTGGAGGAACTTCCGGAGGAATTCCTGGAGGAACTTCCGGAGGAATTCCTGGAGGAACTTCCGGAGGAATTCCTGGAGAACTTCCGGAGGAATTCCTGGAGGAACTTCCGGAGGAATTCCTGGAGGAACTTCCGGAGGAATTCCTGGAGAAACTTCCGGAGGAATTCCTGGAGGAACTTCCGGAGGAATTCCAGGAGGAACTTCCGGAGGAATTCCTGGAGGAACTTCCGGAGGAATTCCTGGAGGAACTTCGCAAAGAATTCCTGGATGAACTTCCGAAGGAGTATCTGAGGTACCTTCCGGAGGAATTCCTGAAGAAATTTTCAGACGAAACCCAAGTAACATTTTAAGTTTTATAATGCTTTTGAAGACCACAATTTACTCTACAATAGTGTTTTAAAACCAGTATAAAACCAAAATGTTACTAGGGAATCCTGGAGGAATCCTTTTTGCAAAAATTTCTGCAGAACATTCCGCATGAATTTCTGGAGAATTGTTTCAGAGATGTTTCCGAAGGAATATCTGGACGAATGTCCGAAGGAATTTCTTGATGAACTTCCCAACGAACTTGTGGAGGAACTTCCTGAGGAAATCTCGGAGAAAATTTGTTGTTTGAAACTAGCTCACACCGTCCCACGCCGCCGAAAAGCGAAACAAAAACGAAAAACGGGCAGAAAATTTGAAAAAAAATATCGTTTTCTAAGGCATTAACACGTGAACCTGGTAAATAAAAACGCAACAGAATATACCCGAGCAGGAGAAATTACCTTAATAATACCTCATTCTGTTATTGATACTTTACTCTGTTAAGATCTTAAGCAGGAGCAGGACGAGCAGGAGCGACGACCTCGATAACATAAATTGGTATGATTTAGCCTTGCATAAGAGGTAAAATACCAAAAAATAATACCAAAAACTTATATGCAGAATACTTGAGGCATACCATGCTTAGGTAAATTTCAATACCAAACGAATAATAATTGGTTATGTAATTGGTATTGTTGAATCGCTGAGATTTGAAAGACCGCACCGATATTTGAACAGCTATATTTTACGTGTTTATGAGCTTCAAATCTGTAAATATGTAGTTCATCTTAGTTTAGTTTAGTTTACAATTTTAATAAGTTACTCACATTTCAGTGACGCTTTATTTTTGAATGGCCTTTCAGGCCAGCATTCAACTGCTCTATTGAGTGTGGTTAAGTATGACCCTGAATAGTTATAATTAGGCTGTATTGCATGTTCATAGTATAATTTATAATACAATTACCTTTTCTAGCTGTACAGTTATAAGATTAAGCTAGTATGTAAGTTTAGTCGTAGGTAGCAATAACAAATTATTTAGAAATTAACAATATATTTATCACACCAAACACCTTATTGTACGTGAGGTAGATTGACATTGACCTGTCATTTCTAATCGTTGACGTTCCATCTAGAGCTCCCTACTCATAGACTGGCCGCTTGCCGCCTGGCACTCAGCCGACTGTGTTGCCAATTTTCTCGAGTTGCTTGTTGCAACATCCTCCCCCGGGTGCGGTTCACTGTCTTTGTAGACCACAGAGTTACTCTTTACCTCGAGTACTGCCAGTTTTGATACAGGTCGGCGGAGAACTCCTCCCGCAGTTCGTACCATAGCCTGTCGCACGTGACTATCTGACGCTTTGGTTGTTTCAATTACAATCCCTCTTACCCAACCGTTCCGTTTGTCTTCGTCCGCAATCATCACCATGTCTCCGTCCTGTACTGGTCTAGATTCAGTAAACCACTTAACCTGTTTCCGGATAACGGGAAGATATTCCTTTAACCAGCGTTGCCAGAACCGATTAAGATGCAGCTGGATGTGACCCCATGTTTCTCTAGATGTACCTTGTTGATGTTTCATATCTACACATGGTTGTTTGACTCCATTCGAGCTGCCCAGCAGAAAATGGTTGGGAGTAAGAGCTTCTGATTCCGCAGAATCTAGTGGTAAGTACGTTAGCGGTCGAGTGTTAGCAATGCCCTCTGCCTCCACGATAACAGTTTGCAGTTTTTCATCGTAGAGTTTTCCTTCGGTATACGCATCCCCAATCGCTACCTTGACTGTCGCTCCCAGGCACCACCCATGTGTGGAGCGCTTGGTGGAATAAAGGTTCACTTCGTGTGTACACTGGTGAACGTCGCCGAAACTCCTTCGTTAATTTGCTCTCGCAGTAGTCGTTCGGCTCCGTGAAAGTTTGTAGCATTGTCGCTGTAAAATTCTATCGGCGAACCACGGCGGCAGACAAATCGACGGATGCACGAAATACACGAGGCCGTTGACAGACTATACGCCATTTCAAGGTGAACAGCGCGCACCGTCAGGCAAGCTATCCACCTCTTCACATTCGCACGGCCCTGTTTGATTAGTAGCGGGCCGAAGTAATCCACTACAACGTAGCTGAATGGACGAACATGTATGGCTAGCCGCGATGGTGGTAGAGGAGCCATCGGAGGGATGGTCGGATGAGCGTTGCGAACCTTACAGCGTTGACAGCTTCGGCTGACCGCTTTCACCACTGAACGGAGTCTCGGTATGACGAACAGTTGGCGAACTTCGTTCACAACAGTTTCGGAATTTGCATGACGGTAGAGCCGATGATATCGTGCGACAAGAAGTTCTGTGCACGGATGCTTTCTTGGCAAGATAATTGGAAACCGCACGCTGCTACTGATATGGCTGGCCGCTGAAATCCGGCTGTTTTGCCGCATTAACCCCTGTTCATCAATCATCGGCATTAGTTGATGCACCGCACTCGATCTATCTATCGCTTCCTGCTTGTTTTTCGGTAATACTTGGTTGGATTTCAACGTTGTCACCTCGTCGGGATAAACTTCCATTTGAACTTGCTTTAAGATTTGAACCTCCGCAGCATTCATCTCTTGTTGCGACAGTCGACCACTGTGTTTATCTTCCTTTTTCCTAGCGTTGCGTACAAATCGCAATACGTAAGCCATGCTATGCTGAAGCTTTTCCCATTTGGAAAATCGTTCGTACGTAATGACTGGCTCCCAAGTAGTGTGGATGAGAACTGAAGACCGAGCTTCTTCAAGTGTGTCCACTACTGAGCTTCTGGATTTCGGCCATTCATCTTCCGGAAGGAGTAAAAACTCCGGTCCAAGAAACCATTTACTATTTTTTCTAAAGTAGGGTCCATTTCCCCACTTTGTTGCCTCGTCCGCCGGGTTAGACTCTGACGGAACCCATCTCCATTTGTCGGCCGTGGTGGCCGAACGGCCGATAATTTCTTGGGTCTGCACGGATCCTATCCGTCCGAGCTATCTGTCCATACGAGTCGTTTTCTGATAGGAAACGAGTGATTTGCTTGAAATTCATCATCCGCGTCCTTAGCAGACATCCTTGTAATTCTAGCTTCGGGACAGTCATCGGCTTAAGTGGCGCTACCTTTGCCTTCGCGGCGATCATAATACACTGAGGAGTTCCATTTTCACTAATTGTACGTATATACAGAGCACAGGAGTACGTAAGCAAACTGGCATCTATGAAAACATGGAGTTCAGCATTTCTATATGTTTGTGCTGATGCTTCGGAGAAATAGCAGCGAGGAATTTTTACGTTTGTGATGTACGAGATCATCTTGATCCACCTAGGCCAGACGGTGTACTGTTGTCGGCGACTCCTTCATTCCATCCGGTTCCAGCACGCCACAAGTCTTGCACCAGAATCTTTCCATGTATTATGGACGTAGTCAGTAAACCAAGTGGATCAAACAAAGACATTACGCAGCGTAACACTTGTCTCGTGGGAATTCGGCCAGTTTCCAGAAGTGCTCATTGGAGTACTGAACGAGAGTTCGTCCGTCAGTGGGTCCCAAAACATCCCGAGCACACGTTCCTGCTCGGCTGCTCGTTGTCATCAGGCTTTTACTGTGAGCGGCTTGGGTTTCTCCAAGGTACTGCAGTACACCTTCATTGTTATAAATCCAGTTCCTTGAATTCAACCCACCATTATGGAAAACCTGGCGAACTTCCTCTGAAATACGACATGCTTCTTCTTCTGATCCAAAGCTGTCGAGATAATCGTCTACGTATGTACCCTGCAATATGCCTTCGGCTGCTCTGGGAAAGCGTTCGCTGTGCTCCCTCGCGTTCTTATTTTTCACAAATTGGGCGGACGCTGGTGAACATGTCGACCCAAATGTCGCTACGTCAACCAGGAAGATGTCCGGGTCATGATTTGGATCTTCACGCCACAGGATTCGCTGCGAATGCTTATCAGCCGCACGCATTTGTATCTGCAAAAACATCTCCTTCACATCGGCGCACACTGCAACCTTGTATTGCCGGAAACGGAATAACACTCCCATCAACGAAACCAATTGATCCGGTCCTTTCAGCAACATACTGTTTAGCGAAACTCCATCCACCTTAGCGGCAGCGTCCCATACGATGCGCGTCTTTCCTGGTTTTTTCGGGTTGGTTACTGCGCCTACAGGCAGATACCAAATTCTCCGCGGATCCGCTTCGTTCAATTCTTCGCTTGTCGCTTTATGGATGTAACCCTTGTTAACAAACTCCTGTATTTGCCGGAAAACGTTCGCCTTCAACTGTGAATCTTTAACCATTTTCCTTTCCAAGCACTCCAGCCTTCGAAGTGCCATCGTGTAGCTCAACATCTTCCTCCTTCCACAGCAAGGCTGTTTCGAATTTCTTCCCAACACGAACCGTCGTCTGCTCCAACAAGTCCAAAGCCCGCTGCTCATCTTTAGATCGTATGGTTACGTTCCCTAATCCCACTTCTTCAATGTCGTAGAACTGTTTGATAGCTTCATGCAACTGCTTATTCGAAGTACACTCGCAGATATGAAAGTTAAAACCACTCTCTACTCTAGGCTGCTGTCTTCCATAGACGCACCACCCAAGCCGTGTCTTGACGGCAATTGGCCCTTCCCCGCTTCCTTCCTTCATCTTCAGGGGAACTGCTAATTTTAAGTGTTCAAGCCCGATCAGTAGCTTTGGGACAGCGTTTTTATAGCTGCGAATTGGCAACTGCTTGAGATGGTCGAAGTGCTTGACGGCTTCTTCTAGCTGGAAGGTTTGACTGGGAAGATTCAGATTTGCCACGGTACACACGTTCGACAACTTGAACCGCTTCGGAGAACCAGTTCCACCAACGCTAATGTTAATAACTTTCGATTCCTCTTCGACTCTTGACGTATTGCCTGTCCATCGTAGACACAGTGATTGAATAGTTCCGTTCACTCCAAGCCGCTCTGCAATTTCGTTATCCATGAGAGTCAGTGATGACCCTTCGTCAAAGAAAGCATAGGTGTTGACCTCGACATTATTCCCGTATATTGTAACAGGCAGGATCCGAAACAGTACGCTCGATCCGAGATATTGGTGAGTATGACTTTCCGCCTGCAGAGTGGAAGCTGAAGCTCCTGTATTCCGCCTCGTCACATGCAACAACGGATGATGACGATACTGACAGCCGTCGATATTGCAACGGTTGCTGCTTCTGCATGATCGCCTACCATGGTTATACAGGCAAATCTGGCACAACGACAGGGCTCTCACTTTACGCCAGCGATCGTCGACGTTCAGATCCTTAAACTCCGAGCACTCTCGCAGCCGATGACCGACCTTTCGACAGAAGATGCACTCAATTTTTCTGCTCTCAGTATTCTCCGCGTGGGAATTTATGTATCCTTTGGATTTTGGTTTGTCCTTGCTCCTA
This sequence comes from Armigeres subalbatus, assembly GCF_024139115.2. Lineage (NCBI taxonomy): Eukaryota > Metazoa > Arthropoda > Insecta > Diptera > Culicidae > Armigeres > Armigeres subalbatus. Next base: position 265,503,489 of record NC_085141.1, on the reverse strand, counting down.
TCCCAAGCAGCACAAGTCAAGTCAAACTGGTTGCAGTAACCTGATTGTGACTAAATCTGGTCACATATAAGTTACTGTGATCTATGTGCAACATGTGTGCTACTCGGGATTAGTCTCCGGTTCGAATAGTACCACACTGGATGCATCACTGACGAGGTTCTGCATGTAGTCGCTGAATGTCTTCAGGTTCACTAAGCCCAGGCCGCGCTTATACCCAGCCCACATTAGCTTTTGATCCGATGGAAGTTTGCTAACGAGTTCTTGCAGCAGCATCGGATTTGACAAATGAGCATGTTCATTTGCTGCCTCAATATGATCACAAAGGGTTTGCACTGCCAATCCATATTCGATCAACCCTTCTAGCTTTTCAGGCTTCGGGGCGGGAATCCTCCGCACCTTTTCCAGCAATGCGTTTATCAACAGCTCTGGACGTCCATCCCGAGCAGCACAAGTTCGACAAAACTGGTTGCTGAAACTTGATTGTGACTAAATCTGGTCACATATGACTTGCAGTAACATATGTGAAACATTTGTGCTGCTAGGGATACCGCATACGAAGAGCTTCGATGACTTGTGGTACTGCTGCCGGCAAGACCAGGCGGCTGCGCACCGTTTCGAGGGCCGGTCCCTTGAGGCATCGTTGTAAACGGAGCATATTCTCGCCATCAGTATAGCCGCATGACGCGGTTGTATACTCGTAGTGCGAGATAAAAATAGGCCAATCGGAAGGATCTCCCGAAAACTGTGGAAGATCTCTAGCCAACGATTGGCGTGCTGCAAGCTGTTGCGGCGATGCACAGTGATGCCAAGGCGGAAAAAAGTGAAAAAAATAAAGTTCAGCGTACAGCTTCGAAAGTATTTTTATAATTTTTCATAATGTTTGAAATGTCTTTCATCAAAATTTCACGAAGATTGGATGAAAATTGCTCGGGGTGCATCATGTCGATCCAATGGCAAATCAAAAATGTGTTTTTAAATTGCTTGTAACACGTATGGCGAAGACATGATGTTGTTCAACCTGGTTTTTAACTAAGAGCACGCAATCGCACGCATGCCGAACTGGGCTTATTTCAAAGCTTATTTATTAAGCATTTCGGGGATATGATGATTGTTTTGCGCAAATCTGCGCAAATAGCATTTTTCTTCATAACATTCTTGAAGTAAGCATAAGGACACGCCGAATACAGTTATCAGAAAATCATGGGAATAAATTTTCAAACAGCTGTTTCTCAAGCGTCTTTTGACCGATTTTCACAATTCTTTTACGGATTTCTTACCTATCTCATCTAGTTTCACCATACTTGTGTGATATGTTTCTAGGGATGCTCACTTTTTCCTAGAGGGGCGTGAGTATGGATGTTTTTTTTCAAGATGTAGTAAATTTCGATTCACATGACATACTTCAGTCGTAACAATACTTACAGGTTAATTTTTTTTAAAACAGTATTCTAGCATTGACTATACTATGCGTCAACAAAATGTTTCTTATGGACACCCCTAGCGACTCCAAAATGACCTCTATACTGCTGTATTCTGACAAAGTGACGTATGCGCCAAATTACAACCTACATGATTTCCATTTTTCTGTTAAAGAGCTCGATGAGCACTACTCGTTAACACCATTTTTGGAAAATGGCGTATACGTCACTTTTTCAGATTACGGCAGTATATTGATGAATGATGATAAGCAAATGTTGACGTTGAAAACTACGGAAACCCGTGCGAAAGGAAACTCGTCATGTCCATGTACATCAGTAGAGGCCAGGGGAATGATATCCTACTCAGTTTTCCCCAAACCAGATGTTTGAGGATCTCCAAACTGAGTTTGTATTAATTGGTCTGCCAAGTCAACTGAGTTCGATATCTATCTGAAATCGACCAATCATGTCCAAATAAGTCTTAAGAGCCCACGCGTATGATTTGCAGCACAGTTATACCCATACCAGATGTTTCAGGTTCTCCAAACTGTTCTGAAGTTTGGATAAATCGGTCTACCTGGTCAACTACGCTCGATAGCTATCTGAAATTGACAAGTCGTGTCCACACACATCCGAAGAGCCCACGTGTATGGTTTTCAACTCAGTTATATCCCAGTCAGATGTTCTAGGTTCTCAAAACTGTTCTGGAGTTTAGAACAATTGGTCTACCAAGTCAACTGCGCTCGATAGCTATCTGAAATCGACCAGTCATGTCCACACAAGTTCTTGGAGCTCACGCGTATGATTTGCAGCACAGTTATACCCAAACAAGATGTTTCAGGTTCTCCAAACAGTTATGGAGTTTGGATCAATTGGTCTACCAGGTCAACTGCGCTCGGTACAAATCTAACAGCAATAAGTCATATCCATACAAGTCAGTAGAGCCCATGTATACGATTTGGAACTCAGTTATACCAATATCAGATGTTCAGATGTCTATCAAGTCTATCTAGTTTTTGCGTTACGTAATTGATGGAACTACATGTCCGTAGACATCACGCTTACAAATTTCGTTTCAGTTATACCCAAACCAGCTATTCTAGGTTGTCCAAACTATTGTGTAGTTTGGAACAATTGGTTTAACAGGTCAACTACGCTTGATAAAATTCTGACATGGACCAGCATATCCATTCAAGTCCGTAGAGCTCGCGTATATGTTTCGCACCTCATCTAAACCAGAAGTTCGAAAAAAGGAATTGTTCCATTCCTCCGGATATTCCTTCAAGAATTCCTCCGGATATTCGTTCAGAAGTCCCTCCGGATATTCCTCCAGGAATTCCTCCGGATATTCCTCCAGAAATTCCTTCCGACATTCCTCCAGGAACTTCCGGAGGAATTCCTGGAGGAATTCCCGGAGGAATTCCTGGAGGAATTCCCGGAGGAACTTCCGGAGGAATTCCTGGAGAAACTTCCGGAAGGATTCCTGGAGAAACTTCCGGAGGAATTCCTGGAGGAACTTTCGGAGGAATTCCTGGAGGAACATCCGGAGGAATTCCTGGAGTAACTTCCGGAGGAATTCCTGGAGGAACTTCCGGAGGAATTCCTGGAGGAACTTCCGGAGGAATTCCTGGAGGAACTTCCGAAGGAATTCCTGGAGGAACTTCCGGAGGAATTCCTGGAGGAACTTCCGGAGGAATTCCTGGAGGAACTTCCGGAGGAATTCCTGGAGGAACTTCCGGAGGAATTCCTGGAGGAACTTCCGGAGGAATTCCTGGAGGAACTTCCGGAGGAATTCCTGGAGGAACTTCCGGAGGAATTCCTGGAGGAACTTCCGGAGGAATTCCTGGAGGAACTTCCGGAGGAATGCCTGGAGGAACTTCCGAGGAATTCCTGGAGGAACTTCCGGAGGAATTCCTGGAGGAACTTCCGGAGGAATTCCTGGAGGAACTTCCGGAGGAATTCCTGGAGGAACTTCCGGAGGAATTCCTGGAGGAACTTCCGGAGGAATTCCTGGAGGAACTTCCGGAGGAATTCCTGAAGAAGCTTCCGGAGGAATTCCTGGAGGAACTGCCACAGGTATTCTTGGAAGAACTTCCGGAGGAATTCCTGGAGAAACTTCCGGAGGAATTCCTGGAGGAGCTTCCGGAGGAATTCCTGGAGGAACTTCCGGAGGAATTCCTGGAGGAACTTCCGGAGGAATTCCTGGAGGAACTTCCGGAGGAATTCCTGAGGAACTTCCGGAGGAATTCCTGGAGGAACTTCCGGAGGAATTCCTGGAGGAACTTCCGGAGGAATTCCTGGAGGAACTTCCGAGGAATTCCTGGAGGAACTTCCGAGGAATTCCTGGAGGAACTTCCGGAGGAATTCCTGGAGGAACTTCCGGAGGAATTCCTGAGGAACTTCCGGAGGAATTCCTGGAGGAACTTCCGGAGGAATTCCTGGAGGAACTTCCGGAGGAATTCCTGGAGGAACTTCCGGAGGAATTCCTGGAGGAGGAACTTCCGGAGGAATTCCTGAGGAACTTCCGGAGGAATTCCTGGAGGAACTTCCGGAGGAATTCTGGAGGAACTTCCGGAGGAATTCCTGGAGGAACTTCGGAGGAATTCCTGGAGGAACTTCCGGAGGAATTCCTGGAGGAACTTCGGAGGAATTCCTGGAGGAACTTCCGGAGGAATTCCTGGAGGAACTTCCGGAGGAATTCCTGGAGGAACTTCCGGAGGAATTCCTGGAGGAACTTCCGGAGGAATTCCTGGAGGAACTTCCGGAGGAATTCCTGGAGGAACTTCCGGAGGAATTCCTGGAGGAACTTCCGGAGGAATTCCTGAAGGAACTTCCGGAGAAATTCCCGGAAGAACTTCTGGAAGAATTCTTGTAGGAGTTTTCGGAGGAATTCCTGGAGGAATATCCGGAGGAATATCTGGAGGAATTCCTGGAGGAATATCCGGAGCAATATCCGAAGGAATTCCTGGAGGAATATTCTGAGGAATTCCGAGTGGAATATTGGGAGGAATTATTGTAGGAATGGAGCAATTCCTGGGAGAACGTTGGAAGGAATTTCTTGAGGAATATCCGGAGAAATTACTAAAGAAATTTCCGAAGAAATCCCTGGAACAAAAATCAAAGCAATTCCTGGAGCAATATCCGGAGAAATTTCTGCGCTCCCAAAGTCCCAAAATGGTAATTTTTGAATGGAATTTGGAAAACTTGATTGAAGTAGAAAGACATTCCTGCAAAATTTCATGTGGTTACATGTACTTATTATCACATCAAAATGATCATTGAAAAATTTAGAAACTTTTGTCTGTTGGGTTTTGCAAAATTAGGTTCTTTTATATTTCAAATCAATCATTGGAGAGAGGAGTTGAGAAGTGAAAATTTTAGTTGTACAATAGTTCAGTATTGAGACATTCATTCAAATTTGGGGAAAAGTAGGTTCACGAAATTCCTTGATAAACTTGAAAGAGATTGTCAGCTGGGATAAGCAAAATCCCTGCCCAATTCCGAGTTAAACACGTTTTATTTCGAATAAAGCGCTCTGCTGCGAGGGAGCTTACCTCAGTTCTTAGTACATACAATGCTTGCACAAATACCATATAATTGAATCAAATTGAATCATATTGAATAACTCTGATCATTAAGGCTTATTTCAGGGTCATAAAATCGTCATATGTATATGACAAGTTTTATATATCACTGTTAAAAAAACTACGTAGCAATCTCAAGCTAACCCTAACCCTAATTAATCCACATATCGGTGATGGTGCCTTTCTCGTTCGTTCAAAAGGGTTGAGAAATATATAAGAAAAGTTTAAAATAACACAAATATGTGGATAGGTCTTATTTTTCAAATTTGTTTATATGCATTATACAATTCCTCGCCGAACGCAACTTGTTGCAAGCAAATCGGATGGACATAAGTGCCAAAAAAAATGATTTTGTGTTGTAATAATGAAATTAGTATTTTGGCCATAACTTCTGATCCCATTATCCGATCTGACCAATTTTCAATAAGAAACAATGGAACAGGATTTTGTTTTGAAACAGATTGTTGCGAGCGAGTCGGTTGAGGATAAGTCCAAAAAAATGAGTGATGCATTTTTTTGTATGAAAACAAAAAATGTATTTTGGCCATTGCTTATGAGCCCATAGTCCTATCCGGCCAAATTTCAATACCAATGGGACAATGTTCCGCATCGAATGCAACCTGTTGCGAGATAATCGGTTGACAAAAAGTGATTGAAAAGACTTTTTTCCGTGTTTTGTATGGAGTGGCATCACTGTGCGATGGTCCGTTCTGGTAGACGTTCAGTAAAGATCGTTGCTGCTGATGCTGGCGATGGTACCTTTCCTCTAACGACGAAGGCTGTACATTCCTGATCGTGGAGCGCGCGAAGGGTTCGCGCTGCTGTTCGTGGTAAGCGAAGGGGATATCTTGTTGCTGGCGACTTTCGAGAGGGACTGGCTCGAAACCGCGGAAGATAGGCTGTTGTTCCCTGCCAACAATGGGAACTGACACGTGGGGAATCGTGGAGGACTTATGAGGTACATAGCCATTGTATATTTTATTTATATAACCACTCTCACCAACACCACTCTTACCTGCGTAACTAGTCTCATCTATTTGTGTTTTCTTGTAGGCACCCAGAATTTTAGGCTGTTGATTACCTTGGTGTTGGTCACTGGATGAATTCGGGAAACTATACCGATGCTGTGCGATTGGTGGGCTTTAATCCGAACTGATTTTTGCACTGCTGCAGCTGGCGCTTTAGGTCGTCGAATTCTTCTCTGCTTGGAGCTGGCTGCAATTGGCATCGTTCTAGCTGCTTCTCTAAGCTGCGGACCGAATCCGCTGCGTTGCGGATGTTCACTTCCGTGGGCTGAGCGGCTGCTGGTGGTTCCGCATGGCCTCCTACCGCGCCGTCTTCTTGCTCCGGATTACTGTTGACCAAATGAGCTGCAAACGTGCTTTTCTCTCTACCGCTAATTCGACTCCGGTGCGCTATCGCCTTATCCATCAGCTCCAACTGCTCATCCAGAAATTTCTTTTTAAGTTCATGTTCCATTCGTTGCCGCTCGAGCTCCTGACGTTGTTTTAGCAGGGCGAGATCACGTTGGATACTAGAACTGGAACTGCTCGAAGAGTTGCTTCCCAGTGGCCCGATACACTGTGAGCATATCCATGCTCGATCACTGATGGATTCCGTTACATTCGCACACGAAAAGTGCCACCATAAATCACATACATCGCACTGGACATAATTCCTGTCGGCATCCGAATTGTCGCAGGCTGCACAATCGCCGTGCTGTGTATTCGTGTCTCCGCCCGGAGCCGACATTGTAGTTCGAATGAAATATTTGAAGAATGTTGAATCGCTGAGAATTGAAAGACCGCACCGATATTTGAACAGCTATATTTTACGTGTTTATGAGCTTCAAATCTGTAAATACGTAGTTCATCTTAGTTTAGTTTAGTTTACAATTCTAATCAGTTACTCACATTTCAGTGACGCTTTATTTTGAATGGCCTTTCAGGTCAGCATTCAACTGCTCTATTGAGTGTGGTTAAGTATGACCCTGAATAGTTATAATTAGGCTATATTGCATGTTCATAGTATAATTTATAATACAATTACCTTTTCTAGTTGTACAGTTATAAGATTAAGCTAGTATGTAAGTTTAGTCGTAGGTAGCAATAACAAATTATTTAGAAATTAACAATATATTTATCACACCAAACACCTTATTGCACGTGAGGTAGATTGACATTGACCTGTCATTTCTAATCGTTGACGTTCCATCTAGAGCTCCCTACTCATAGACTGGCCGCTTGCCGCCTGGCACTCAGCCGACTGTGTTGCCAATTTTCTCGAGGTGCTTGTTGCAACAAATATTGAAATTCAATTTAATAACTGGGTTGGGTATGGCTTAGTTATGGTGCATATTAGTTTTTGGTATGATTCCATTGGTATTTTACCTCTTATGCAGGGCTAGTTCATAACAGAGTATATGGTATCAATAACACAATTTAGTATTATTGAGCCAATTTCTCCTGCTCGAAGAACTAACCTGGCATAAGATGTTTAATTTTTCATTTATTTAGTCTATATCTAAACAGATAACACTGAATCAAGAATTTGACGCCACAATACACGGTTCAAGGCCGCATCTCTCCATGATTTCCGCGGAAAGATGCATTTTATGCCAAAAACATATGTTTTAGAAAAAACTATTGTTCTACAAAATAGATCGAAATTGTAAGGCCATCATTATGGTGCAAACAAAAAATAGAGTGGCCCATCATATAAAAAAAAATGAAAATATTTTTTTTATTTCTCGGAATATTGACATGTTATGTTCTACAAAGTTGTAGCGCAGCTTATTGCAATCAATTTTGCTAAAAACTTTTTCTGTAGCTCTCAAGTTGGCTGATTTAGAGCAATTTTACTTAATTGGATTAGGGTGTACCTAATACTATTTTTGATCTACTTTTTTTGTTTTAGATTTCTATAAAAAGTCATCTTCAGGTGACTTTTAGAGCTCAAAAAAAAGCAACTTTAAATGGGTAAATATGCTCAATATATTTTTCCGATCAAAAGTTATAATGGTTTTTCTGTCAAAATTACATTTTTTTCATAAGATGATGTCTCCGGTTAGGGCAGACCAAAAAAATATGTTCACACGGCATTCGAAAAAGAAATTTATATTCCTTATTGTGTCAGGAAATTGAGTATATGTTATTTTTTTTATCTCAAGTTTTACCAATTTTACTGAAATCATGTTTTTTCAAATAAATTGATAGAAATCGACAACGGAAGAAGATACAGACGATATTATTATAGCAAAACACGCGTTTCGAAAAGCCCCAAAAGTCTTCAAAAGGTGACATCCGTGAAAAATAAAAAAATAAATTAGTAGATCATAAATATTGTTTTTTGAGGGACACCCTAATCCTGGTAAGTAAAATTACTCTTAACAAGTGAGCTTAAGAGCCACATAAAAAGTTTATATAGCAAAGTTGATTGGAAAAAGCTGCGCTACAACTTTGTAGAAAATTTTATGTCAATATTTCGCAAAATAAAAAAAAATAAAAATTCACATTTTTATAAAATGGTCCACCACATTTTTCGGTAACTCTATAATAAGAGCCCAAGTATCCAGAACAATTTTTTTATTAAAATTATGCCTCAGGCCCAAAATGCATCTTTTCTCGTAAATATTGCAATAGGATGATAATGATAAAACTTATAAAAAGTGTTAAAGCTGTAGATTTTTTATTTTTTACGAATGTCGCCTTCCGAAGACTTTTGGGGCTTTTTAAAACGCGTGTTTTGCTATAAGAATAAAGTCAATATCTTCTTCCATTGTCGAGTTATGTCAATTTATTTTAAAAAAACATGATTTTAGTAAAATTGTTAAAACTTGAGATAGAAAAAGAACTTATCCCCAATTTTTTTTATATAATAAGGAATATGAATTTCTCTTTCAAATGCCGTGTAAACATATTTTTTTGGTCTGCCCTAACCGGAGATATAAACTTATGAAAAGGCAGACGAAGATGGCGGTATGGTGATGGACCTGGGAGAACGCGCGCAGGACATAATTCTACCGGCTCCGGATCTCCAGGAAATCCAGGAGGAGATTGGCCGGCTGAAGAACAACAAAGCCCCTGGGGTTGACCAACTACCAGGAGAGCTATTTAAACACGGTGGTGAGGCACTGGCTAGAGCGCTGCACTGGGTCATTACCAAGATTTGGGAGGAGGAAGTTTTGCCGCAGGAGTGGATGGAAGGTGTCGTGTGTCCCTTCTACAAAAGGGCGATAAGCTGGATTGTAGCAACTACCGCGCAATCACATTGCTGGACGCCGCCTACAAGGTACTCTCCCAAATTGTATGCCGTCGACTAGCACCAACTGCAAGGGAGTTCGTGGGGCAGTACCAGGCGGGTTTTATGGGCGAACGCTCCACCACGGACCAGGTGTTCGCCATTCGCCAAGTACTGCAGAAATGCCGCGAATACAACGTGCCCACACATCATCTATTCATCGACTTCAAAGCCGCATATGATACAATCGATCGGGACCAGCTATGGAAGCTAATGCACGAACACGGTTTTCCGGATAAACTGACACGGTTGATCAAAGCGACGATGGATCGGGTGATGCGTAGTTCGAGTTTCAGGGCATTCTCGAGTCCCTTCGAAACCCGCAGAGGGTTACGGCAAGGTTATGGTCTTTCTTGTTTGCTATTCAACATCGCTTTGGAAGGGTAATACGAAGAGCAAGGATTAACACGAGTGGTACAATTTTCAATAAGTCCGTCCAGTTATTTGGTTTCGCCGACGACATAGATATTATGGCACGTAACTTTGAGAAGATGGAGAAGCCTACATCAGACTGAAGAGGGAAGCTAAGCGGATCGGACTAGTCATCAACACGTCGAAGACGAAGTACATGATAGGAAGAGGTTCAAGAGAAGACAATGTGAGCCACCCACCGCGAGTTTGCATCGGTGGTGACGAAATCGAGGTGGTAGAAGAATTTGTGTACTTGGGCTCACTGGTGACTGCCGAAAATGACACCAGCAGAGAAATTCGGAGACGCATAGTGGCTGGAAATCGTACGAACTTTGGACTCCGCAAGACGCTCCGATCGAATAGAGTTCGCCGCCGTACCAAACTGACAATCTACAAAACGCTAATTAGACCGGTAGTCCTCTACGGACACGAGACCTGGACGATGCTCGTGGAGGACCAACGCGCACTTGGAGTTTTCGAAAGGAAAGTGCTGCGTACCATCTATGGTGGGGTGCAGATGGCGGACGGTACGTGGAGGAGGCGAATGAACCACATCGTTCACATCGCGAAAATCGGAAGACTGCGGTGGGCCGGGCACGTAGTCAGAATGTCGGACAGTAATCCGGTGAAAATGGTTCTCGACAACGATCCGACGGGAACAAGAAGGCGAGGTGCACAGCGGGCAAGGTGGATCGATCAGGTGGAAGATGACTTGCGGACCCTCCGTAGACTGCGTGGTTGGCGACGTGTAGCCATGGACCGAGCCGAATGGAGAAGACTCTTATATACCGCACAGGCCACTTCGGCCTTAGTCTGATTAAAAAAATGATAATAATAAACTTATGAAAAAAATATAATGTTGACAGAAAAACAATTATACCTTTTGATCGAAAAAAGATATTGAGCATATTCACCCATGAAAAGTTGCATTTTTTTCAGCTCAAAATGTCACCTGAAGATGACTTTTTCGAGAAATCTAAAACAAAAAAAGTAGATCAAAAATACTGTTTTTTTGAGGTACACCCTAATCCAATTAAGTAAAATTGCTTTAAGTCAGTCAACTTAAGAGCTACAGAAAAGTTTTTTTTAGCAATATTGATCGAAATAAGCTGCGCTACATCTTTGTAGAACATAGCATGTCAATGTTCCGATAAGTAAAAAAAAATATTTTCATTTTTTTTTTATACGATGGGCTACCCTATTTTTTGATTGCACCATAATGATGGCCGTACTATTTTGAACAATTTTGTAGAACAACAGTTTTTACTAAAAAATATAGTTTTGGCGTGAAATGCATCTTTCCGCGTAAATCTGTATCCTGGACCATAGTGCAATGGCTGCAATTTCAATTTTAGATTCCTACAACTTCTTTTCACGTGTAGAATACCATAAAATATTTTTGAGCATTTTTTGGAATTAAAAATTACTTCCTGGAGTCTTTAAGAGCAATCACCACAATATTTCTTTATTGTCCCAGAAATCTTTTTGATTACTGTTGAGCTTTGATAAACTTTGATATCCCCTTTGATAACACACAGATCTAGCCATACAATGACTTCATACAAACTACATACCATTTTGACGCAAATTCCGAACATGACTCATATTCCAAACGCTCGCTTTTAGATGCCCATTTTGGGCTTATTCGTGAAATTGTCTCCATATGATTTTCAATTCGTTTGTAATCTTCATCCTCAGTACGGAAAACCGATGAAAAATTAATTTTGGGGCGTTAAAACGCCAGTGTTCGGAATATGAGTCATGTTTGGAATTTAAGCCAAAACGGTACGTTAATAATATTTGATGATATTTTTGTAGACCTAAAAATCCAGAAGTCAGACCAATTAGATAGTATTGCTATTAAAATGATTATCTAGATTACATGCTCTAACCATAACCATGGGTAGGACAATGTCTTGACTGTCCCATTCAGAAACATTCATGCGTAGGACATGTTCTACTTGTCATACCCACTTCCGGCGCCACTGCTCGTGACATACTACGATCCGTCATAGTATGCTACGTAATTTGCATGCATTGCATGGTGTATATGCTAAATGGGTTTTCAACCAAACATTTCACGTCATTATCTAAGTCACTTTGATTTCTACTTTCGCCCATAAAGTAAGAATTCTCGTTGATAAATCAATCAATACTTTAAGCGGTTTGTGCTTCCCCTGAAACGAACTCGACTGTTTTGCATAGGACGTTTTCTTTCTCGGGCTAATCAAAATCTTGTATGTACGTGGATTCGGATTATTGGATTGGTCTATTAGTCAGCGCAAATATTATCACCGTCATGCATACAAACTTTAATATTACCCTAATATTGGAATATTTAAATGCCATGCAGACAATGCGCGTCGCTAGTAGGTTTTATTTTTACGTTTCCCATTGTTCGTGGGATAGCTGCACCAGTATTCGGAAAATAGGTTTCGAGAGAAATTCACTTTCTCCTCCACACAAAAATATATTTTGATAACATTCATTGCACGTTTTATTCAAGCTTAAGTGCAGCGCAGCTACCTACACTTGAAAGTTCTCGGTCATCAATTGAAAAAGCTGGAACTTTCGCCTACAAAACACTCTAGAAAGGAGTGCAGAGGGGAAGTGGATCTGGAAGCAATTCGCTGCTTGCTGCAATTGGATTCCACTGAATGGCAAAGCACTCGCAGACAAACCGAGCGCATGCCTCGGTAGTGCAACAATTTTATGTACCGAACAAGTTTTCATTTCAAGTGATGAAGTAGCTCTCGAATGATTTCCCTAGCAGGGAGGCGAAAGCAGGCAGGAAACCGAGAAGCCTGGGGTGCGTGGTGGAAATTATGTTTAACAATCGAAACACAAAAGCCAATGAAGGCGAAAAGTTTTCGTTCGCTTTGATTTTAATGCAATTTTCAATTTTTGCTCCGGCTCGGGGAAGCTTGGAAAGGGGCGGCGGCGATGACGCGACGAGGTCAAGCAGGACGTAGCGATTGGAAGTGGGAAGCTTGAAAGTTGTTCCTTGCCAAGTTTCCACAAAGGCGTATTCAGAGGTTTTAGGAACGGAACTTTTAACAAGGGATAATGGCGGCCGCAGCTGAGCACAGCAATAGGAATTTCCAGGTGAGAGCAGTTTTAAGATACGGCGAGGAAAAGTTTGATTCCTTTTTTATTGTGGAGGAAAGGCGATTGCAGAGCGAAGGAAAATAATTAGCAAAATTGGTTTTGTCTGGATCGATTGGCTGTTCGAATTGCGAATCAAGCTTCGGGGGCTTTAATTGGTTCTGCGTGAGTTTGATTCAGTTCTTCTGGTAGCAGGCCCGCTTGAAATTAAACACAGTTTTAACATTCACTAGATCAATCAAGCGATTGCGACGTATTATATCTGCTTAGCCGGGCCCCATAACGAACAATATGTATTGATAAAACATCACCCACACCCATTTTAGTACACAGTGAGTCAATATAAACCGGAAGAAGAGTGAATTTCCATCTGGAATAGATAAGACGAGCGGTAATCCATTAAGCAGAGAAAAAGCGAGAAGTAAGATATTCCCACTCCGTTCGGTCAGAACTTACTTCATCATACACAGCTCTTCGACAAATGTGAGACACCCGCTATGAGAAAGTCGTTTTGGTTTAGAAAGAAAGAAAGATATGAATCTATAGAAATGTTGACGCAGGATTCCTGCTGAATTTGCCCAATGCACAGTTTTCTGACAATTCCGATTCTTCCAATTCGTTGTTGGATATGTTCTATTCAGTAAATATGCCTGATTTCCATTGATAGTTCCATAATTGTAATTGTGGGAGAAGTGTATGAAAAACAACAAAACACAAACGTGCGAACCGGAATTGGACCAAGACGTTTTGTTCCGTCTGTTGTGCTTTCCCATCAATTTCCTTCCCGGTAAAGGACGCTAAGGACCTCCACACCCTTCGTTTACTGTGTGCCAGGCCATAGTCAGTCAGCCAGTCAGTCGAGTCCCGAGAACTGCCAATAATGTGATGCCCCATGGCTGCCAAGGCAAGCCGATCAACGTTGCTCGCTAGGTGCCAGACATATTTCATTCCGAAACGATTGTCGATAACGGAGTGGAATAATAAATTGATTCGATTTCTGCTCGATTGATAGCGCAAAGGCGAAATGACCCGTGACTAGTGAATGGAATGTATGTACCTATATAAACTAGCGAGTGCTCTCGGAATCGATCATTATAAGGGTAGATTTGGGAAAGTTAACGAATACGAGGAAAAATTCATTACTTGAAGATAACCACAACGTAGAATATGTAATTTGGAAGAGTATCATTGCACGTTTACGTCACAAAAGCGATTTTTTTTAAAAAATTTACATTATTTTATATGAAACATATTTCTAAACATGACGTACAGAAATTAAACTATTTGATTAGAATGCGGGATAGTTATTAACGTTGTGTTGCTATCGGGAATAATTTGATAATTGCCTTATCCCCAGTCCTCACCAAGATCTCTTCAAGGGGACGACTACATTATTTTGTATTTGTTTGCTGTTCTCTGTTAGAGGCTGCACGCCAGGAATAACAACGAACACAGAAATTTCTTTCGCTCTGCAATCTGCTAATGGCCATTCGTTTCATTCATCAAAACATTGTCAATTGACTGTTTGACGTTGCAATGCTTCACTAGCTCAGATCATCGATCACGTATGCTAATGAATATGTTTGAGCGAATATTTATTATATTCATAACTGTTAGTGATCCAATAGGATCCAGAATTGGTAATTGGTAATAAAGCACGCTATCCTGAATCAATCCTCATTCGTGGTATGCAGTTGTATAAACGTGGATGAATGTTATAATGAGTTTCGCTTGAACTTGAAATTTGGCTACAGTCAACTCTTCATGAGTCGATATTGAACGGACCATCAATCTAAAGGAATATCGATACGTGGAACCGAAACTCGAAATCGTTTAAAAATAAACTAGTCCTCACCACGTTTTATTTAAAACGCCAAAAGCAATCGACACAACTGAGGGTTATATTTCTTAACATACTGCTATTTCTTTGCAGAGATTTGCACTTCTGAAAATGTAAAGTAGTTTTGAGATCGAATTTTCATAATGTGTAAATAAGGCTATCGTAAGCAGGGTTGTTAATCGTTAATTTATCGTTATCGCCGATAAAGTTGATTGTGATCAACGTTATCGGTTGCTACGATAACGATGAATCAACTGAATTATTATCGTAGTTCGATAATTTAACGTAAGTTAACTCGATAAGTCTGCGATAATGTGGTTACTAGATTACGCGAATAAAGTTGGTGAAAATGTTTGACAGAAGTCGAGAATGGAACAAATTATTTGCAGCTGGTTGATCAGAGTTAATTTTGATTGAAGCGGGACACTCTAAAATTATTGCTTAATGCATGCTGCTCTACGAAACGATGAGAAGTAAGGTGCTATGTTGGTGGTTAGCGTTTTTTTTTTAGATGTCATCGACAATATATTGGGATCCCAGTACTAGAAATTAATTTGATGCAGCGATCTGTAGTGCTGCATTCCAGGCAGCACCAATACCAAGTGAACATTCTCTCAACAGATTGGTGGACTAACCTCGTCACCTATGATTTGGTTAGACTAAGGAGTTTAGTCTAAACTGTGAGTCATAAAATATTCATATAACTGGGTGCTCCGGATCTTCAAAACAGAAGTTTTGTTAATAATGCTAGATTAAACATAAGTATATGTAGACATTAAAAATGCTCTCAGATTCTCTACTATGGATAACTGCGACTCTGTAAGAACTTTAATGATTGAACGAAATAATGTGATGGTCAATTCGGTGACCTCCTTGAATCCCAATTTAATTCCAGGATTTAAAGGCGTTCTCGAATATTGTAAGGCGATACAATATTTTTAAAATAGATATTGCAAATCCAGCATGTGAATATTTGCACTTCAAAGCGTACATCCCTGTCCCATTTCAACTTGCTCATAGAAGGTGCTGAATACAACATGATGGGTAACAATTCAAGCATAAAGGCATAAATATCCAAACAGGGGTAGGGTAAGACGGTATAATATGCACCACCAGCCCCCCCCCCACCTAAGGCAACTCCTTGATAACTTTTTACTATTCAACGCAATTTATGCAAACTTTGTATTATTTGGTAGTCCAGGAAGTTGCAAATGCATTGCCCGTGAGTAGTCATATATAAATATTACAGATAACACGTAATAAAGCTTTTTTGAAAAGTCGTGAAAAAATTGATTTCAAAAAGTGCCTGGGCAATACGCCCCACCTTAACTAAAGACGTTTCATAGCCCTTAATTAGTATTTTATCAATCCCATAATGGCACGGCAAATGCTGTGTAACGCGTACCATTGGTACTTCGCGTACCTGAAGGAATAAAATAGACGCGGTCCTTAGCCTCTTACCCAGCAACTCCTATCCCTACCTCCCCGCGGTGCTGGCCGGGGTACGAGCAACCTTAGGGAAGATCGGGTAACCAACCCCAGTGGGAACTATGGCCGTATCTTAAAAGGAAAGGTGGGGGGTGGTTTGCTCCTCTGCGGAGGTGCAAATCTTACTGAACGTCTGTTCTCCATGACAGGATCGGCTCACAACAGTGTCTGTTCTCCATGTTAGGGGCGGCTGATCATTGTCCGAGTGCCAGCGAGGGACTCTAAGTGAAACTGTGCACCATGGTCCACCGGAAATAAGGAGGAATGGTCCTCCGGAAATTTAGGGGGTTTGGTGTCAGGCCCTGCAAGCCAGCCGAAAAAAAACTCACGCAACGAACAATCAACAAGAGAGTACGGACCGGAACCATCGGAGAAGACCACTGCGACGAAAAGGGACTAGCGATTGAAAACTCGGTTCGTGGAACTGCAAATCTCTCAACTTCATCGGAGCGCTGCAGGAGGTTTGTTGGAAGGGATCAATAATGGTGCGAACGTTTAGAGGTAATTATACCATCTACCAGAGATGCGGCAACACACATGAGCTGGGAACAGCTTTCATAGTGATGGGCGATATGCAAAGGCGCGTGATCGGGTGGTGGCCGACTAACGAGAGAAAGTGCAAGTTGAGGATCAAAGGCCGGTTCTTCAACTTCAGCATAATCAACGTCCATAGCCCACACTCCGGAAGCACTGATGATGATAAGGACGCATTCTACGCGCAGCTGGAACGTGAGTACGATAGCTGCCCAAGCCACGACGTCAAAATCATCATAGGAGATTTGAACGCTCAGGTTGGCCAAGAGGAGGAGTTTAGACCGACTATTGGGAAGTTCAGCGCACACCGGCTGACGAACGAAAACGGCCTACGACTGCCTCCAAGAATATGGCCATTCGCAGCACCTACTTCCAACACAGCCTTCCGTATCGGTACACCTGGAGATCACCACTGCAGACAGAAACACAAATCGACCACGTTCTGATTGGTGGACGGCACTTCTCCGACATTATCGACGTTAGAACATATCGTGGCGCTAACATCGACTCTGACCACTATCTGGTGATGGTGAAACTGCGCCCAAAACTATCCGTCATCAACAATGTTCGGTACCGACGACCGCCGCGGTACGACCTAGAACGACAAAAGCAACCTGATGTCACCACTGCATATGCGCAGCATATCAACGAAGTCGACGGAACGATTGGTTCGACAAAGAGTGCATACATATTCTGGAGGAGAATAACGCATAGTGGGCGGTCGCGCTGCAGCAAGGTACCCGGCAGAACGTGGAACGTTATAGACGGAAGCGGAGACAGCAGACTCGCCTTTTTCAGGAGAAGAAACACGCAAGTTCTACCAGAAGCTCAACGCATCTCGCAAAGGCTTCGTGCCGCGAGCCGAAATTTGCCGGGATAAGGATGGGAGCATCTTGACGGACGAACGTGTGGTGATCGAAAGGTGGAAGCAGCACTACGAGGAACACTTGAATGGCGCTGAGAGTACAGGCAGTGAAAGTCAAGGCAGCGAAGGAGATGACTACGTCAGTTCAGCGGACGATGCAAGCCAACCAGCCCCCACCTTGAGGGAAGTTAAGGATGCCATCCAACAGCTAAAGACCAATAAAGCAGCTGGTAAGGATGGTATCGGAGCTGAGCTCATCAAGATGGCCCCGGAAAAGCTGGCCACTTGTCTGCACAAACTGATAGTCAGAATCTGGGAAACCGAACAGCTACCGGAGGAGTGGAAGGAAGGGGTTATATGCCCCATCTACAAGAAAGGCGACAAGCTGGAGTGTAAAAACTTTCGAGCGATCACCATCCTTAATGCCGCCTACAAAGTGATATCCCAGATCATCTTCCGTCGCCTGTAACCATTAGTAAATGAGTTCGTGGGAAGTTATCAAGCCGGCTTCGTTGACGGCCGCTCGACAACGGACCAGATCTTTACTGTACGGCAAATCTTTCAAAAATGCCGTGAATACCAGGTCCCAACGCATCATCTGTTCGTTGATTTCAAGGCGGCATACGACAGTATAGACCGCGTAGAGCTGTGGAAAATTATGGACAGCTTCCCTGGGAAGCTTACCAGACTGATCAAAGCAACGGTGGATGGTGTGCAAAACTGTGTGACGATTTCGGGCGAACACTCCAGTTCATTCGAATCGCGCCGGGGACTAAGACAAGGTGATGGACTTTCGTGCCTGTTGTTCAACATTGCGCTAGAAGGTGTCATGCGGAGAGCTGGGTGTAACAGCTGGGGTACGATTTTCAACAGATCCAGTCAATTTATTTGTTTCGCGGATGACTTGGACATTGTCGGCAAAACATTTGCAAATGTGGCAGAACTGTACACCCGCCTGAAACGTGGAGCAACATATGTTGGAAAATTATTTGTAAATTTCTGAAGGAACTTCCGGAGGAAACGTTCTTAAGATTTCCATGTTGAACTATTGAAAGATTAGGAAAATTTTCCCGAGGTTTGAAACTTCTTTTATCATTAACGTATCCTGTAGAATTTCTAATAATGCTTCGTAGTGTTTTTCTAAAAAAAAAATGCTTTTGCTGAAATAGTGATTCGAATTTGAATATGATTTATTAGATGAATTTTTGTAAAATAGAAAACCTCCTTTACATAAATTCTATACGGAATTCTTGGTATAAAAATGTGCACGGGATTATAGAATATAATTAAATACATATATCCAGACCGCATCGTGCTTTCGTGCTGTGCGGTTCTTTCTCTCTTTGCGGAAGGAAGTTTTTAATACTACCCGAAGCTATTTTCATTTTAACAGTGCTTCTCAGCGCTATTTGTACCCACTGATCCCGTTACGATCTTTGCAAGGACCCGTGCCTTCGTTTTACGTTGGACCCGTTTGCGGAAGTAAAATTCCGACAAGCGGTGGTAATCCTGCAGGGACACCGTTCTGGGAAAAAAACTCTTAGAAGGTCACGTCTCCACGCTCAGCAATGAGTATTAATAAAAACAAGAGGAAGTGGGAGTCTTTGAATTCTCCACTTCCTTCTAAGCAACAAGGTTTCAAGACCGTCCTGCCAAAGCGCGGAAAAAATAGAAGGAAGCTGGAGAATTCAGATATTCATTCTAACTCTAATGTCGGAAATAATTTTTTCCTATCGAACTGAGCAATCAGTTCGATTTGATTAATGATGATATTGAGCAAATCGAATCTAGCCCAGGTGATTCGATTCATGCGAAAAGCAAAGGATTCCGCCGATTGTGGTATCTGTTGCCGAGTTTTCTGGCTTTAGGAATGAGATTTTGAGTAACCTTCAGGGGATCAAGGTTTCATTTCAGATTGCTAGGAAGGGTGACTGCCGCGTTTTGCCGGGATCCTTTGACGATCGCAAACGTCTTCTTCAGTATTTAACTGAGAAGCGCCAGAAATTCTTCACATACGACGACAAAACTGGAGCGATTGTTCAAAGTCGTCTTGAAAGGTCTCCCAGTAATGATAAATCACTGGATGAGATTAAAATTGAAATTTCTCAATTACTTGGATTTTCACCAGTCCAAGTAATTAAGATGAAAAAGAAATCCCATTCTGGTACTTCCCAGGCATTTCTCAAGAATTTTATTTAGTTCATTTTAACAAAAGTGAACTAAATAATATGAAAAGTTTGGAAAAGGCCTGTATTATGTCCCATGTTCGTGTTACATGGGAACATTTCCGCAGGCCTGGGGGAAATTTCCAAAACCCCACCCAGTGCCGTAAGTGCCAAAAGTGGGGTCATGGAACCAAACATTGTCACATGGATGCTAAATGCATGATTTGTGGTGGAACCTCTCACGCCAAGGACGCATGTCCTGTGAGAGAAGATTCCAATAAATTTAAATGTGCTAATTGTGGGGGCAATCATAAATCCAATTTCCAATTTCGTGCAAAATTGATGACGGGAAATTCCAATCGGATCCCAGATTCGACGGGTAGAAATTTTCAAACGCTCAAATTTCGAAACCGGTTACCGGTCGAGCAATTCATACCCACCACAATTCACAAACAAATTTTGCCGCTCGTGAACGGGTAGCAAGCACTTCAGTAAATTCCAATTTTCGAATGTACCTACGTATGCAAACATCGCTGCTGGTAGACAAAATTTTCTTCTCAAAATGAGGTTTATACCCATGTCCCAACGGAAAATAACGGTCATGTTGCCGATTCAGGTAGCATGACTGCTTCCGATTTTGATTTTTAACTGAACAATTGCATCACATGATTGATGCAATGTTCAAAGCAAATACCATATCAGAAGCTGTTCAGGTTGGTATAAAGTACACACAAAAATTGTTATCGGACCTGTTTCAATGGATCCAAATAATTGTGTGAAAGTTCTAAATTGGAATGCCCGCTCTCTAAAGGGTAAGGAAGATGAATTATTCAACTTCCTTTCAGTTCATAATGTGCATATTGCCATTATAACTGAAACGTATTTAAAACCAGGACTCTCCATTAAAAGAGATCCAAACTATTTTATCTACAGAAATGATCGTCTTGACAGCGCCTGTGGTGGGGTCGCCATTGTCATTAATAGACGTATCAAACATAAATTATTTTCTTCGTTTGAAACCAAAGTTTTTGAAACCTTGGGAGTTTCTGTTGAAACAAATTTTGGACAATTTTCCTTCATTGCAGCCTACTTGCCTTTTCAATGCAATGGGCAGCAAAAGAATTTGTTGAAAGCTGATCTTCAAATTCTGACTCGCAACAAATCAAAATTCTTCGTAATTGGTGACTTCAATGCCAAACACCGTTCATGGAATAATGCTCAAAGCAATTCCAATGGTAAAATATTATTTGAAGATTGTTCTGCGGGATATTATACTATTCAATATCCCGATGGACCAACTTGTTTTTCTTCCAGTCGAAATCCTTCTACAATTGATTTAGTTTTAACGGATTCAAGTCAGCTGTGTGGCCAATTGGTAACTCATGCTGACTTTGACTCTGATCATCTTCCTGTGACATTTGAAATCTCACAAGAAGCCATTTATAATCCAATCAGCTCTACTTTTAATTATCATAGAGCTGATTGGGATTTATATAAAACGTATATCGATAGGAATTTTGATGTTGATATTCCTCTCGATACCAAAAGTGATATTGATAATGCTCTCGTATCTTTGACAAATTTAATTGTTGAAGCCAGAGGCATTGCAATTCCGAAATGTGAAGTTAAATTCAACTCCATTATTATTGACGACGATCTTCAGCTACTGATCCGTCTTAAAAATGTGAGAAGAAGGCAATACAAAAGAACTCGCGATCCCGCGTTGAAAGTTATTTGGCGAGATTTGAAATTAAAAAACGTTTCGCTATTCTGAGAAATACCAACTTTGAGAATAATGTCTCGAAGTTGGATCCCAGCTCGAAACCCTTTTGGAAATTAACAAAAATTCTTAAAAAACCTCAAAAGCCAATTCCAGCGCTTAAAGAGGGAAATAAAATTTTATTAACAAATGGCGAAAATGCTCAGCAGTTCGAGAGTGCTCATAAATTTAGTCTAGGTCTCACTAGTCCAATTTAGGATCAGGTCACACGGAGCTTCGAAGACATTCTCAATCAAGATAATGTTTTTGACCCTTCGTTGGGAACTAATTTGGATGATCTATTACTAGAAAATTTAAAAAAAATTAGAAAATTTAAAAATATGAAAGCTTCGGGTGATGATGGTATTTTCTACATACTTATCAAAAACTTCCTGAGAGCTCTTTATCCTTTTGGTTAATTTATTTAACAAATGTTTCCAATTGCCATACTTTCCAGATAAATGGAAAAACGCCAAAGTTGTTCCAATTTTGAAGCCGGACAAAAATCCAGCTGATGCTTCTAGTTATCGCCCAATCAGTTTGCTTTCTTCAATAAGCAAACTGTTTGAAAAGATTATTTTAAATAGAATGATGGTTCATATTAATGACAATTCTATTTTTGCTGATGAACAATTTGGTTTTCGCCATGGGCATTCAACCACCCATAAGTTATTAAGAGTATCGAATTTAATTCGGCTCAACAAATCTGAAGGATATTCGACTGGAGTTGCTCTTCTTGATATAGAGAAAGCATTTGACAGTGTTTGGCATGAAGGTTTGATTGTAAAATTGATGAATTTTAATTTTCCTCTGTACATCATTAAACTGATCCAAAATTATTTATCAGATCGTTTCACTGCAGGTAAACTATCAGAATTCTAAATCTGATAGATTACCTGTAAGGGCTGGTGTCCCCCAAGGCAGCATACTGGGGCCCATATTGTATAACATTTTTACTGACTTACCTGGTTTACCACCAGGGTGTCAAAAATCTTTGTTTGCAGATGACACAGGTCTCTCAGCCAAAGGGCGAAGCCTTCGTGTCATTTGTAGTAGATTGAAAAAAGTTTGGATATTTTCTCCACTTACTTGCAAAAATGGAAAATTTCACGAATGCTTCCAAAACTCAGCTTATAATTTTCCCACATAAGCCGAGAGCTTCTTATTTGAAACCTTCTAGCAGAAATATTGTCACTATGAATGGGGTTCCAATTAATTGGTCTAGCGAAGCTAAATATTTAGGACTTCTGCTAGATCAAAAATTAACTTTTAAAAATCACATTGAAGGCCTTCAAGCCAAATGTAACAAATATGTTAAGTGCCTATATCCACTTATAAACAGAAAATCAAAACTTTGTCTTAAGAACAAACTTTTGATTTACAAACAAATTTTTAGACCTGCCATGTTGTATGCTGTGCCAATATGGACTAGTTGCTGCAATACCAGAAAGAAGGCACTCCAGAGGATTCAAAATAAAATTTTGAAAATGATTCTGAAGTTGCTCTGTGGTATAGTACCAATGAACTTCATAGAATTTCTAATATTGAGACATTGCAACAAATGTCCAACAAAATAATTTCCAATTTTAGACAAAAATCGTTGCAATCTTCTATTGCAACGATTAACTCCTTGTACCCTTAGTATAAAATAGGCTAAGTTTAGTTTAAGTTGAAAACATTGTAATTCCTACATGGTTCAATTCAACCAGAGGAAAAATTCTAACTGCCAGAGGCAATTAAAATGTATTAATAATAACTAAAAAGTAACATAGCAAATAAGGATGATAGTGTTAAGAAAACACGGAACACCTAGTCTAAGAGATGAATGCATGTATTAGATAATTAGCAAATAAAATTAGTTAAAAAAAAAAAAAAAAAAAAATACATATATCCGCACAAAAGTAAATCCCACTATCCGCAAAAATCAGTGCACGCACTTAAACATTTTTATTTATCATTTTTTTATTTTATTTTTTATTTTATTTATTTAACACCGTCTTCGAATAATTCGTACAGACTGTTGATCTTATATAAAAATACCTAATCTAATTCCTTAATTCTATTAACAAACATAGTTTTTGACATATTAAAATCAAACACATCAGCCACATCATTGAACGAACGTAAACAAGAATCGAATGGATTGTAAAAACCATAGTTAGTTCTGTGGTGTGGAAGGGTAAAAAAACAGTGAATGGCGAAGTCGCCGTGAAGGAACGTTAATTGGGATCTGTTCTAGAAGCTCTGGACAGTCGATGATACCGTTGAGTAGGTCGAATATAAATATCCGTTGTTGATTTACCCGTCTGCTGCTAAGCGTCTGAAGATTAATCAACTGACACCTATCCTTGTAATGGGGAATATTGGTGGGGTCCCTCCATGGAAGCTCCCGCAGTGCAAACCTTATAAACCTCCTCTGTACTCGTTCGATAGAAAGAATGTGTGTCAGCTGATATGGGGACCAAACCGGTGCTGCATATTCGAGAGTGCTGCGTACTAGTGAACAGTATAGTGTTTTCAAACAATAGATGTCGGTGAAACAGGAGGCATGGCGTCGAATGAATCCTAATGTCGCAAATGCTCTTGCCGTTATGATTCCAATATGCTCATTGAATCTGAGCTTTGAATCAACAGTCACTCCCAAGTCGCAGACTGAGTGTACTCTGTTCAGTGAAGCTGTTCCCATTGTGTACTGGTAATTCACAGGGTTTTCCAGTCGTGTGAAGGAAATAACACTGCACTTCTTTTCGTTCACGAGCATACCGTTGTTGTTGCACCATATCAGTATTTTATCGATATCAGCCTGCAGCTCTTCACAGTCCGATTGGGGAGAAAATAACACGGTAAAATTTAAGGTCGTCGGCGAATGACTGTTTAGACGATGAAATCAATGTATTCAGGTCGTTAATGAAGATATTGAAAAGAAGTGGACCAAGAACGCTTCCTTGGGGCGCTCCAGAAGATATGCGTATCATCCGGGAAGGTGTGTTGTTGACAGCCACAAACGCTTGTCGGCCTGTAAGATACGACAAAAACCATTCCGCAAACCATCCTGGGAAACCAATGTGCCTAATTTTGTCGACAATAATTAGATGCGGAACAGTATCAAACGCCTTAGCAAAGTCTATATATATGGAATCCACTTGTCGCCTTGATTCAACTTCTCGTGACACTTCTGTTGTGTAACACATCAAGTTCGACGTTGTAGAACGCTGCTTCATGAAACCGTGCTGTGTATTAGAGATGAGTGGATACGCTATTCCATATACGATTTTGTGTACCAGCTGTTCCAAAACCTTGCCTATGCAACAAAGTATAGAAACGCCTCTATAGTTGTTGACACTGCTACAGTTGCCTGATTTGTAGATCGGTGTGATTCGGGCCATTTTCCATACCGTCGGGAACGTCCTTTCACTCATGGAGCAGTTGAAGATTTTTGTAATCGGTCCATTCAGAGTTGTAGCACAATTTTTAAAGAGGAGGGGGGAAAGCCGTCCGTGCCAGCGCCTTTATTACCGTCAAGATTTTCGAGGGCGTATTGTATCTCATCTGGAGAAAACTGAATGATGGGCAAAGCGATGTCATGAGTAGGAATGTGAGCGAAGAAGTTGTTACGTTGCGCGGACGGCGATTTGGTGAACACCTTTTCGAAGAAATCAGCAAAAAGGCGGCAGCTTCAGTGTTGGATTGTGCGATGTTGTCTTCGTAGTTCACACGTGGTGGAATTCTGTTGATGGATGTTCGTTTCTTTACGAAATCCCAGAAGCAAGAAGGGTCGTTTTTAACTTTCGACTGGATCCTCGTGATGTACTCGTTGTATGAGGAGGAGAGAAGCGACTTATATGACATTTCCAGTTCATGATGTCTCTATCGTTAGCGGATCTTGACCGGAAATAACGCCTGCGAGATTTCCTGAGATTGTTACGGAGGTTCCGCAACTCAAAAGTCCACCATGGCTTGTTAAAGTCCGCGTTAGAACCGCGCGTCTTTTTTCGAACATGATCGTTGATGATTGTGTTAATCTTTTCGTTGAAGATTTGGACCATCTCGTTCACTGTTTTGTTGGCCAGCAGTAGATCCCAATGTACATCGGCAAATCTTCTGTTCACAGTGTTGAAATCACATGTTTTGAAATCGAATGTGAAGCTCGCATCTCGATCGCCAGGATTGACGGACCAGGATCATCAAGAAGCAAGATGTAAGGCTCGTGATGTGCGTCTAACGGCAGCATCGGGGAAGATGGCAGCAAAAGATCGAAGTATTCAGGTAGGTTAACGAAAGCGAGATCTAGAAGTCTTCCATTATGGTTACAGAAACCGTTCATCTGGCGCATGCTAGTGGCAAACAAAGTCTCGATAAGAATTCTCTCAGGATCGGTGGACATATTTGAGGGGACGTATCCGTTGATGTCGTGGTCCAGCTGCCAGTGCAAGTTAGGTAGATTGAAATCCCCAATTGACAAAATAATATCGGACTCTGAAGATTGCTCGATAATACTTTGTACCGCGTCGACGTGGGTAGAATAGAGTTCAGAACTAGTGTTAGGCGGGAGGTAAATGGCGATTATGTATATAGAACGATTTTCTAACTTGATGCGGATTGCGACTTGTTCAAGGTTGTTGCAGTTCATTAGAGATACTGTGTCACAATCGAGATTGTTTTGGCAGCAATCAACACGCCCCGCCACGTGAATGTAGGCTTGTTGATTCACTGCGATCACCACGGTAAATAGTGTAGTCTGAACTAATTTCTGCATTCGAGATGTCGGAATGGAGCCAAGTTTCTGTGAAAATAAGCACATCGTAGTCACAACTCCCCATTGACATACGTAGACTTTCGATCTTTGTGCGCAATCCCCTGACGTTCTGGTAGTAGAATGAGAGAGGCTTATATCCCAAGGATCCGACTGGCACTGATGGCTGCACATTCGAATCTGACTCGTCTGTAGAGCAGGGAAAGCAGCTGCGAGAGGAAACATTATCAGCGCAAGCAGTGTGCTCGATGGTATTGTACTTGCCTGATCGCACAGGCTGGAAGTCCCTTACACCGATCCCAACCACAGGGCCGGGACGGCTGTTGTTCGCTGGCTGGATGGTCGCGACTGTGGTGGGGGGCTCCGGGACTTCCAAAGTGCTTTTTTTCGTGCGCCCCGGATGTTGAATTGCTAGGTTGCATGGTTGCGATGCGAATCGTAGAAATCGGTGTGACTATTGGGAGAAATAGCTTCAGAGCCAGCAGTGTTCGTAACAGGGTTGTACTTGCCTGGTCGCACAGGCTGGAAGCCCCTTTCACCGGACCCAAACACAGGACCAGGACGGCTGTTGGACGCTGGCTGGAGGGTCACGACTGTGATGGGGGGCGTTGGGGCTTCCAATGTGCCTGATGCTGTGCGTCCTGGGTACGTTGTATAGGAGATTCGATTTACATTGAGAGCTTTCAAGTTCATCTGTTGTTCGGCATGCGTAGAGTAGGTCCATTTTTTGGTTCAGTTCGAACGATCGTACTGTTATTCCTTCCGGCCAGTACCAGGCATCGCCGATGATTTTCGAATAGGATTTACAAACGGTGATTTTGAACGATACGAAGGAGAGATCGGCTGTGTTTTTCCCTCGAGGAACCAATTTGGTCACTTTTATTAGTGGTGGGTCTGCATTAGAAATGTCGACGACATGCAATTTAACATCGTCTTCACTCTGGTCCGGCGCGAAAGGTGTGACGTAGAACGACTCGACATCGATGGGTTGAGGATTGGCATCAGCAACTCTTAACAAGGGATTTCTGGGTCTTACATCGTCTCTATTGGTAACAGATTGCGATCCATTTTCCACATGATAAGTAAGTTGGAGCTGCCAAAATTTTTTGAGGGAGGTAAGAAATCGATGTTATTGGCCGGTCGTTTTATTCTATCGGCGGAAGGTGCAGGAGTCGACACATTGATTCGGGTTGCGTTTGAATTGGACGATGATGTTGGGGGTTTGTCTACAATTTGCACGCGTTTGTTGGATCCGATCGTAAATTTATCCGGGAGTTGAACAATTGAGCTGTTCACTTCGTCTAGGACCTCAAAGAATGAGGTTTCATCACAGGATCTTGAGCGATTGATTGGATCTTCAGTAGTCTCATCAAGAGTCAGCTTGTCAATGCTCTTGAGGAAGGATGTTTGTTGAAGCGAGTTATTCGTGGATTTCAATTGTTGGTTTTCGTAGATGATTTTATTAATCCTTCGAAGATTTTCTCCATAGTTTCCAAGCCGTGTATCCATGGAATCCGTGCGGATTAATAATTCCCGTAGAGCTTTCATTATGGTTTTTGTGAAGATGCCAGCCGCCATCAGGAAATCACCCATTACGCTCGCTAAGAACTCTGCTGCAACACGTCCTACCTGTTCGGATGCCAACTCACGTTATGACCGTGCCTGCTTCCGATCGACCTCGCTTCAATATGGATGTGTCGACATAGATACATTAGAATATAGAGTGGCGGGTAATATGTCGAGTCACCCCGCATATCCTCCTTCTCCTCTATAGAAAAATTTATGTTACCTATTGATGACCAACATTATAAGAACATATCCTTATGTAAGTTTATGCACATCACCACGTGATTGCACATAATGTACGTGGTATCATCAACAAAGTAGCTGTAGAAGAAAAAAGTATGTCATGCCTCTTAATTGACTTGGCATAGTAACGCAATAACAGCTAGAAAATCATTTCCTCCGTAGACTCCACAGCAAGAAGATGTTTTTTTTCCCAAGCTGGAAAAAAAGTCAGTGGAAAGAAAAAATGAAACGCACTTATCAAGCAGTTATCTATTTTAATTGGTGTTTAGCGAACGTAAGTATTAACATTAATATTTAATTATTTCATGAATTGTAAGTTTTTTTTCACCTGGAGCATCTCTTTCTTCCACAGGCTACGGATTTCCCTCTATCGAGCGAACGTATGACGACAAGTGAGATGGGGTTCTTCTGTCCCGTTTTGGGCGTTCAGTACGGTCATCTATGCTCGGCGCTACTGGAACCAGGTACGGATCTGCTCCTTTCTCACTCGCTGGCTTTTCATCCCGCCATTCTTGAACTTTTTTTGTTTGAGATACATGGCGGCGAAGTTGTTGACCATCGGAATCACAGAGAACCAAGCTACCATTGCGTTCCTCCAAAACAACGTATCGTTTCATACTAAATCTACTGTCCCCTTTGGTTCTCGATTGACGTTCTACGACCACTGTGTCGCCTGGCTTTACTCTACAAGCCCCTAGCCCCGCGTCGAGCGTCCTCACGTTGCTTCGACTGCAGCTTTGCATCACGATCACGTGTATCTAATACATTGTCATCGCAATTTGACTTCCCGTGATGAAGGAGTGGTAATCCACGTTTAATTTTACGGCCCAAAAGTACCTCTTCCGGCGGTAGTTTTGTGGTTGTATGGTCCGCGGCATTATATGCTTGGACTGCAGCCTGCAGTTCCTGTTGGTAATTAGTTCCTGCAGACACTGCGGTGCACATGGCTTTATTAACAACCTTCATGAACCCTTCTACCAATCCATTTTGCTGTGGATAGAAGGGTGTGGAAAATATGACTTGGATACCACGTTCCGAACAATACTTTGCGTAGTCTTCTCCATTAAAGGGTGGTCCGTTATCCGTCTTTATCGCTTTGGTATGTTCAAACTTTGTCGATTTTACCACCCGTGCTACTGCATATCTTGACCTCAAATCAATTACAACCAAAATCAACACATTCCCAAATTTGTTATATGGACCGTTAAAATCCAAGGCTATCGTTTCCCAAACTGCTTTGGGAGCGAATAACCTTTGCATGGGAGTCGGCCTCTCTGGTCTGCCATTAACTACACACGAAACACATGATTTGACCCACTTTTCTGCGTCACTGGACATTCCTGGCCACCAAACACGTTTCCTCAAGATACTTTTGAATTTGGCTTCAAGTGGATGGCCTGCATGTGCGATTTGAAGCGCCTTTTCTTGTAGATCTCGAGGAATAACAGCACAGCCATTTTTACTTATTATCCCATCCGAATAGCGAAGATCGTCTGCAATAGCTTTGTACCTCAGAAGACTCTTCGGCCATTTTCCCGTTTCAATTGAACCAATAACCTATATAAAATGTAATGTATAGCTTAATGCGTTACATGGAGAAATGAATATAAAATTTACCTGGAGAAGAACATCGTCCTTTTTCGTCGATTCTCGTATTTCTTCCTCAGTAAGAAATGCAGGTGAATGCGTTTCCAAAGGACAAATTTCCCAAGGACTCACTTCCTCATTAAATGCTTCGTCTTCTCCTTCATAAAGACGCGACGAAGGATCCGCAATGTTTTCATGGCCTCGAATGTACTCTATATCGTAATTATATGGGCTCAGGCGTAAAGCCCAACCGTCAGCTCTTGTCAGGGCCCTTTTCGATTCCTCGCGAGTCCGTCTCAAAATAAATGCCATCCCCTGTGCATCTGTGCGAAGTACAAAGTAGACACCCCAACAGAAAGTAGGAGAAATGCTCCACTGCCCATACGGCACTCAAAGCTTCTCGCTGGTTTTGCGCGTACTTCTTTTCTGTTGGGGTTAACGACTTCGAAGCGAAACTAATAATTCGATTACTGCCATCTTGATTCTGTTGCACAAGAACAGCTCCCAATGCACGCGGTGAGGCGTCTGTATATAGGAAGGTCTTGTCATTTTGCGAGAAGAAGCCAAGGGATACTGTGGAATGAATTATGCGATCCTTGATTAACTCGAATGCCACTTTTTGCTCCTCCTGCCAAGTCCAGTTTGGTGATGAAATTACTGCCCACAGTGGGCTGGAAATCTCAGCGAAATCCTTAATATATGGACTCACAAAAGACGCGAGCCCAAGAAAACTTCTTAGTTCCGATGCGGTAGTCGGCTGCCGGAATTTTTGGATATCTTTGACCTTGTTTTCGTCGATATTGAATCCGGTTTCATTGAGCTCATGACCCAAAAACTTTAAATGCGTTTTATCGAACTCGCATTTATCGGTATTC
This sequence comes from Armigeres subalbatus, assembly GCF_024139115.2. Taxonomy (NCBI): domain Eukaryota; kingdom Metazoa; phylum Arthropoda; class Insecta; order Diptera; family Culicidae; genus Armigeres; species Armigeres subalbatus. The sequence continues at coordinate 265,472,997 of NC_085141.1, read as the reverse complement.
AATGAGAGGTTATTCATGCGCAATATTTGCAATACCCGTGCAACTGTCTTTCTAAGCTCTTCGATGGTGTCGGCGAATAGTAATATATCATCTATGTACACTATTTTGTTTTTAATGTCTTTGAGAACGCGCATCATTTCTCGCTGGAATATTTCCGGCGCACAGTTCACACCAAACATTAAGCGGGTGAAACGGTACATCCCATTTTCTGATAGGAACGTCGTCAGATCTCTTGACTCTTCACTCAATTCAAGATGGTAGAAGGCATTGCAAAGATCGAGCTTAGAGAAGAACTTAGCACCATGCAATTTTATCCTCATCTCGTCAATAGATGGCATCCGAAAATACTCTCGCTTGATGGCTTTGTTAGGTGCCCGCATGTTCACCACCAAGCGAAAATCTTTATTTCCCTTAGGAACTGCGGACATCCCACTTATCCATTGGGGTGCAGTGCTAACTTTTTCAATTATCCCTCGAGTCTCCATTTCTTCGAGTCTCTGTCGTGCACCGTCACGATATGCAGCTGGGATATTGTAGTACGCATTACGTACTGGGCTTATTGATTCGTCAACACTAAACTTCACCTTAACTCCAGGCATTTTCGGAAAAATGCTCGAATCACAACTATTAATCGATTGTCCTACTTTCAGGAGCTCCATATCGCTGGCTGTGGTTCTTCCAAGCAATGATCGCTTTCCATCCCTGACAACGAGGAAATCGGCGGGGATAGTAGGTTTTGAACATCCAATCGCTTCAATTGTTGCTGTGAAAGCAAACTCGACCACCATTGCATTGCTGGAGGCGTACGCTCGCAGATTACATTTTGGTCGCTTGAGCGGAATAAGCTGAACATCCCCAGCGTCGACCTGCGACTTCAAGTTGTCCCAGTCGGTGCCTCCTAAGACATTCGCGTCAGCTCCTGAATCGATCAAGAATGAAATCGGACGAGACGAACCAACTCTACAATCGATCAACACATCTTGGAGCGAGAGAGCATTTATTTGCTAAAATGGACATAATTTTACAGATATAAATAACACATTCACAAAACAAACGCGTTTATTAAATTCTCTTTATCATATAGGTTACTGATCGATTACCTGTTCACTGGATCTCTCGTCGACGGTGTTCCGTGGAAGCTCCTCATCCTTGACTACGTTGACATGACGGTTACGGCAAGCCACTGCGAAATGTCCAAGTGCACCACACGAATTACAATTCTTCCGTTTTGCAGGGCATTCAGCGCCCCGGTGGAATGAACGGTAGCAACTAGGGCACCTGTTACGTCGACTCACTTGTGCTTGAGATTGATATCTATCTCTTCTGAATGGCATTCTGTTAGCATGGAAACTCTTCGGTGGATTTCCATTCCTTCGTTGATCTTCAGATCTGCGCATAAATCTAGCTGGGACGCTACGATTCTGGGTTCCCCCTGCTGCTATTGCGTTGGACTCTACAACCGGCGATGCAGACTCAGCCTGGAAAGCTTCCGCACGAGTGGCAGATTGCACGATGAAATTGGAGTCGTGGCCGTACATGCGGGCAGCCTTCTTGAGTTCTTGATTTCGAAGTCCCCTCAGAAGCTGAGTCCTAACGAAACGGTCTTGGTCATCCGGACTATAACCGCATAGCTGTACCTTCCTAGTTAATCTTGCATGGAAGTTTACAGCAGACTCACCTTCCTCTTGGCGCATGTTTGAAAAGCTTTCATGCTCCGCTGCTGGGTCAGTCATTGACTTGAGGTAATTATCGATATTTTTCACAAAAATCTCGTAGCACCCTTCTTCTTCTGGATCGGGACGAAGCTTCGCAGCTCGGACAACGCTTTTCAATTCCTCACCCATTGACAACAAAAGAAGTTCCACTCGGCGCTTTGGGTTCCTGACGTTCGACAATGATGAAGCTATTTCGAAGTCTTCGATGAAGCATGTCCAAGCTTCCCACATCTTTGTGGCCGGAACATTTTTCGGAAAAGGAGTAATATTGTCCCAGCGGATAGTCCCTTCAGCTGCGATCTCGGATGGCGTGAGAGGTGCGATGTATGGTATGGTCGGACTGCTTTCCGTATGGTGGCCGATATGGTGCTTGGATAGAATCGCATGATGGCCGTCACGGTCCTTAGACAGTTCCTTGATGGCGTTTTCAAGTTCTTTGACTCGTTCTCGCAGTTCGAGCTCAGGATCCGGCGCTACACATGAGTAATGCGCAAACTCATCGGATTCACCGGCCACCTCTTCCTCACAAGATGCATGTCGGTCGGGACGAGGGCGTACGTACAGTCCGTTCAGATCACTGAATTCCATCACATCATCCGTATCGCTTTCGGAACTGGCTGGTGGGGCACGCACATATTTTCCCGGAGAGTACATTTTCCTTTTTAATCCTTTCTCGTTTGCTGATTTTATTAGCTGTGTTACTGGTGACGAAAGAAATATTTCAGTCGATTGTCATACATTATATAAGTGATCAAGCTACAAGAATGGCATATCTGTCGTTGCGTTAGAGATAACTAAAGCATACATGTTATCAAAATGTGCTTACATTATTGAATAAATAGAGCAACAACAAAAAAATCTGTAGTTTCCTTCAGGGTATTTTTTTTTTGTTCGAATAAATTCGTTTCCTGGCACCACAATACAACTCAACAATGCCGTTGCTATCAGTAATTCAACGAATAATTTAAATATTCAATTTTAAGCGGACTTTCTAACTCTTCAATCAAACGATCCTCCCAACTCGCTTTTCTTTGAAAGCAGCGGTTCTCCCAACTCGCTTTTTTTTTTAATTCAGCGGTCCTCCCAACTCGCTTCTATTCAAGTCAACGTTTCTCTTTCAATCCAGCGGTCCTCCCAACTCGCATTTTTCATTTTCCTAACATTTCAATCAAGCGGTCCTCCCAACTCGCTTTTCTTTGAAAGCAGCGGTTCTCCCAACTCGCTTTTTTTTAATTCAGCGGTCCTCCCAACTCGCTTCTATTCAAGTCAACGTTTCTCTTTCAATCCAGCGGTCCTCCCAACTCGCTTTCCTTTCAATTCAGCGGTCCTCCCAACTCGCTTTATTTTTATTCAAGCCGTTTACAAAAAAAAATCCTGATAGGTACAGCAGTCCGTGTTTTTCCACATTTAACGCCTTTTGTACACAAATTCACCTCAAACCAAATTATGTTTTTTTTTTTGGAAACCTGTGCTCATTTTTTTGACTTGCTTGCTTTAGATTCAACTTTTTTTTTCACCCACATTTTTGTACGCTTCAAACTGATAGCCATTCTGGCAGCCATTTTGAAAAGAAATGTTACTGGATCGTATTTTCACTTGGCCTGCGCAATGAGTGATTTCCTTTCACTAGGCGTTTGATTATTATAACCGGTCGTTTAATTTCGCTGTGATAAGGCAGCGAACAACCTGCCACGGTCGCCAGATGTGAAGATGCCAGCCGCCATCAGGAAATCACCCATTACGCTCGCTAAGAACTCTGCTGCAACACGTCCTACCTGTTCGGATGCCAACTCACGTTATGACCGTGCCTGCTTCCGATCGACCTCGCTTCAATATGGATGTGTCGACATAGATACATTAGAATATAGAGTGGCGGGTAATATATCGAGTCACCCCGCATAGTTTTGTCTCGCTCGTGCACTGCAGGCTCAAAATTGAGGCGGCAAGAATCGCAAAACCAAAAAAGGCCCACTTTTGCTGTCCAAGATGCATGTTGGGATTTGGTTAGTCCCGCACACGTGAGATGATAAATGCCTCCGCGCGTTCCACTACAAACTACTGCTCTCTCTGATCCCATAGATCTTGAGCATATTTGGCAGTGTTCCATGACAGGATGAGCCACAGGAAAACAGGTACAAAGTTCCGGAATGTGACGGTGCGATGCCGGTAGAAGCCGATTGCATGCAAGTATGCAACACAGATGGGTGTAGCTCAAGGGGTGGGTCGCTGAGCACAATTTAATTTGTGTTCATCACACTTCTTGTAATTCTTGGTGCCACAGTGTGCCATAAATTGTGCCTCACCTTAAGTATGGCACATTGTCATATTGACAGTCAGAAATATCTGGCAACACTGTAAACATCAAGAGGATGAAACGTCTGTCATCTGCGATACAACTCTTCATTGGTTTTTAGTGAACTGCTTGCCGTGTGATGGGGGAAAAATCCAAATTACTGAAATAGTCGTGGTCGCACTGGGCTTAACGATGGGATTTCGAAGTGTTCCAACCAACAGATATCAGATGCCGAGTCAGATGTCGGATTGGAATAGAAACAGCGAATATTTAGGTACGCACGCAATAGAACGCAACGGTAACGGCAATTTGACAGAAAATTGTATACCGCTGCTACACTACCAAAGAAATTACCAAAACTCGGGTGAATAAGCATCTTTAGCAGTTAATATATCTCAATTATTTGGCTAGCAATAATATAGGCTCAAAATGACATAGGAACATCCATAAATTACGTTACGCTTAAAGGGAGGAGAGGGGTTGCCTGAAGTATGACGATCCATACAAAATTTACAGATGATTCTTGCAAAAAATGTGACAGAGGGAGGAGGTTGTTCCTCAATCGGGGATATCATTTCAAGCTTCACCACTTAGCCAATTTTATGTTGTCTATTTTTTGTTGAGCAAATGCACAGTACTTTTGGCAAAACGATTTTCTTTCAAGAAAATCAGTGATTTGCATGGTCGACTGATTTGTGATTTTCGAACAGTCTCCTCAAGCATTGAATGAAACACAAAAGGGAAAAATTTATTTGCACTATCAGTCTCCTCGAGCATTGAAACACAAAGGCAAATTTCGTAATATCTACACTATCTTTTTACTTCCTTTTCTTTGATTATTTTGTTCCCATGCTCCATATAAAGAAAAGTGAACATTGCCCTCGTGTGAATTCACTCGTATTAAACGCGATTGAAAGAATGTAAATATTGTCCTCATATCACGTCAGGTGACGTCACGCTACATTCGTTTCATAAGTCAAAACAAAAATTTAGCAATGTTGCCAGTATTTTTATTTTGATCATTCAAATGTCAAAAGTGTGCCACAGTGTGTGCCACGCGGTGCCACACGTATGAGTAAAATCTTTAAAATGTGTGCTTGGAACATTGTGCTCAGCGTCCCACCCCTTGGTGTAGCTTTAAGCTGTACGACGACGGGGCGATGCGCCTACCAATATGCAGCGTTGTAAGCGGCAATGCAGCTTCTCGTATTATCTGGTAGGTGCTGTTCCAGAAAGCCCGCAGCAAGTTGATGTGGATGAAAATAGCTGATATATATTTTCACAATGTTAATATACACTGTTCACTGTTCAGCGGTCGTAAAACATCATTTGCTGATAGTAACACTCAACACGAAACGCGCGGACAAACACGAACGAATTATAGGGCGTCGAAACAACATAAAAACAAGCGAGAAAGAGGAGCTTTGTTTAGCCGTGGCTTAACTTCTTCAGTGTTGCCAGTGATCTGATGAGTCATGGTCAACGAACTGCCAGTGCACTTGATGTCCTGGATCATATGTTTCGAATCAAAAGAAACACGATGTTACAGTTACGCACACCAACATATCCATTGACAGATGGGACTGAAAATGTTTTTTTATTCAGGGTTCGGGTTGGCAGTTTAAGCCCAGGTTTAAAAACGAATTCGACATTTTACAATAGTTTTATGCATTGCAGGCCATTTTCTCCTAACTAGTTCCATCCATTCATATATTGGTTATAAGCAATTTAGCAGATGTGTTGAAAGTACTGAATAAGTAAATACGTAAGAAATATTTTATTTATTAAAGATGTTATACAAGTTAAAAAATGTTTTTTATTTAGTAGTCTATTCTTTGACGTGACAAGACATCAAGGATCGAATACACAATTTGAATGTACACAACCAGCTGTAGTCATGATCAATAGTAAGAATTAAAACAACGATAGATACATTAAAGTGGTACACTGCCGTCCCAAGCATATCTGTCCCATGTCGATTTTTATCATTTTTGAGTTTTATGCAGCAAACGTTCTAAATTAATGTATATTTTAGTGTGAACAAATAAATACATATAGTTTGTTCGAAAACTTGGCGAAAAAATATCGGGTCATTTTGTCCCATTGTAGAATTTCCAAGCATAACTGTCCCATTGAAACAAATTTCATACAACATGATTAAATTACTCCGAAGAGGCCAATTTTCATTATCAAATCATTCAGAGAAAGAATATGGGTTGTGGTATAGTTTCAATGGGTGAATAAGGTTAATCCACCTAACAGCGTTGATGCCTTTCTTGTACATCATGAAAATTGAAAAGTAATAATTAAAGCATATTTAAATGATTTATATTAAAACTTAAGTGAGAATAGTCTTTAATTTTTATTCGCATTCTAGGTATTTATTTACACTTTTTCTTCTTTCCTTATTGGCATTACCATTTTTGCATTCGTATATGATGACGATGAGGCTAACACGATAATACTTTTATGCCTAATTGCACCCGAAAATTCCTTTGACCGTGAGTCCAACCAAGCCACCTAAGCATCATCGCTTTGTAGTCGTGCTTCTAAGCGCATGGCTATAAAGTAAGCCAATTCATTTACATATATACAAGATTTTTGCAATACCTTTTGAACGAAGTGACTAATCGATTTTCAATAGCAAACAATGGGGCCAAATTTTCCGTCTAGTACAACTTATTAAGAAAAAATGGTCCTAAACATGTGTTTTCAAATGTTCATACACGCAGGTGGAAGTTTCCACTCGACACATCAGATGCTAATCTGAAATAAATTTCATAGGAATCATCAAACACCTTCGCAGTATTGCGGTATTGAGTTACCACGGAACCTGATTTTGATGCTTCTTCCAAAAATCCATCTGCGCTGAAACATAATTATCCTGAATTTATTTCAGAATCAAATTATGTATAGGAACCGATTCTCACTGTCCTTACCCTTAAGTAAGGTATAATATCAGACACACTCGTCCCCATGTCAGCTTTTTTATACACATTTTTACTCTATGGAGCGTAAGAGCCCCCTCCCCCAAAAGCTTACGTTATTAGTGTACGGCCCCTTACTACAATACGCTTTGAAAAGACCTAATGCATCTAATTTGAATCAGGTTATTATCCAGACCCAACTGAACTTTTGCTAAGCGCAAAGTAATCTGATGATACTCTAGCACTGGGACAAATATGCTTGGAATTATCAATTTTGTCTTCAATTTCGCAGCATAAATGTCCCACTGAATAAATTTCACTAAAAAAACAGTGTTTATCCTTTGAAACATACTAAGCCATTAGAAATACACTATTTTCATCGATATACGTTTATCAATCAAAATTTCATGGGGCAATTTAGCTACAAACTGAAAAATATGTTTACAACTTCAATCGCATTTTTCTCAGTTGCATATTTTTTGACATGGGACAGATATGCTTGACACGGCAGTACACTGTGGCCCTTTTAAAAAGTCAGCTTCTGTAACGCGTTGTTGGAAAAATAGCCAAACTCTGACAAAATTATTGGAATCATCCCTGGAAAGGAGTAATATTCCTGGTCGAATGTAATAAATAGGTACGTGCACAAATAACACTGCTCAGATATACAAATTTGAAGAACTGATTTGAATGTAATGTGCATATGTAGTAAACAAGTTTTTTTTTTCATAATATTATAGTGTTGATATGAAACTTTGTTGTGGTTTACAGCTGTAACAGCTGTAAAACTCACCAAACGTGGTTCAAAGCAGGCAACATCATTTTACAGCATCAAAATTAGAATTACGAGGATTATTACCTTCAAGGCATTCTATCCTGTTGGTTCTCTATGTTCAGTTCTCCTCTGCTTTCCATCAAGTTGATTTTACGCAAAACGCAAACATACCACTGACCCTGGCAAACAGTCATGTTTTTCTACAAACTATTCACTATTTCACACATTAATTTCAGATTGTTTGGCTAACGAGCTATGCGAACAGCTCCTCACACACTCCTCCCACCGGCAGACTAATAGCCATTTACGTCTGCACACAAAACCGAAGGTCTGCTGACATAAGTACATATTACGGTCCAGCACTTTGAATATGCTTACTGCTATGTGGGAAACTGTTTGCTATAATCATGAATGCAAAAATTGTAACCAAGTTTAAACTTTTCCTCTGGTTGTTCGAGCTGCTGTTTTTCACTTCTATGGAGTTCCCGTAAGACTCTTCCGGCATTAGTGCTACTGCTGATTGCGGCGATGAAATTTAATAAACAGATAAAGTTAACTTTCAGAGCACTGTTATTTACTCTCGTTCATTCCGGGAATATCCGTCCTGCTGAGCTATGCAGGCGCACGGGTGGACCGGGCCGGAAAACACGTACACCAAATTGTTCGGTTCGGGTTTATGGATTGTTCTTAACTTTTCTGCCTAGATATTAGCAATTTTGAGTGTGGCTTCTGAACTTCAACATACGGATTGATCACCTGCGAATGGAAGCCCCGAAAGCCATTATCATGAACGGCAAAAAGTTACATATTTCGTGGAAATTGTCGGAATTCATTTGCATCCCGTTACGAAATTTGTGTGCCCCTTGGAACCGCCGGAACCGATGGATGCGTCACTTCCGATCGGAAAATGGAACCGCTCCATCCGGTGCAGAGTGGTTTCATCGAATGGAACTCGCGTGGGGTTCAACTTTTCCAATAGTTTTCAATTAAAATTTTTCCACCGATTGCACTTGGCTCTACGGCACGGGAACTCAAGAGGATATAAATTTTCCACCGAGCGAAACTTTCGCATCGGTATCAATTGGCAATTGCAGAACTGGTTAGCTTTTGTGCAGCTGGCCTATAATGTTAATGGATAGCTTGGAGTTGAGAAAATTACTTGTTTAATGGATTTAATTGGAATAACTATTTATTAGTTTTCATCTAACTGATGTATTGGAGTTTCGATTATCCCTATGTATGATAATGCTGATGCACTTAATTGCACTATGAAGCAAGAAGTTATGAAGATAAAATTGACCGATTTCGCAAGATTGTAATCAGGATTAGGATTAGCTGTTTTCTTCGTATCATAATCGCTATAAATCCCCCCTGATGTATTTCTTAATTGCGAGCCGGGGGAACGGACTGGCGAAAGGGTTTTGGTTTTAGTGGGTCGGGTAAGAGTTACATGACATACCCATCGCCACACTACCTGAAGTGAGTACCTCCTTAGGTGTCTGGTTGTAGATTTCCGTTTACCCTTGCTCAAGAAAAAAAATAATAATCGCTATAAAAAGGAATGAATTGTGAACAATACGGCCAACAAATGAATGGAATAGACATTTAGGTTTTCAAGCACATTGGAAGACTAAAACGAAGCTCCCTTTGGATTCCCCATGATCGATTAAGAATTTTGACTGACTGACGAAAAAACTCTCCCTCAAGGAGTTTATTAAGTATAATTAACAGTTTTCCATTTCTTTTGGCCTTTCCCGTGTGCCCTCAGATTTTTTAAATATTTTTTCTTCAAAATACGCGTAATTTACTAATTTCTGAGCGAATACATGAACAATTTTTGTTATTGAATTCGACAGCACATGCAATTTTAAAATTTGGGAAGACTTGATCCCCTTTCTATGATATCTACGAAATAAATATTTTTTCTTGACAACCCTTCACCAAATCTGTCAAATCTACAAAAAATTAGTAGCCTGAGAACAAATTTATATTTTTTTAAATTTTTTCGCCAAATTTTTGTAAGGCTGGCCAAGGGATCAAGTGTCCTCATATAGAGGCAATAACTTCAAATCCAAATATCCTAAGACTGTGATAGAATGTTGACATTTTCATCAGTACATATCATGCAGCATATTATTGGCTTATGCTGTGAGAAAACGAAAGCATTTGGTCATTGCTATGAAAAGTTGCTCGAACTTTGCGTGGGCAATAAAAAAATCTCTAGGAAGGTCAAAACATACAAACCGCCCTGCAGAATAAATAAGGCTGTTAATCCACCTTCCCCTAGCGTGCATACGACAATGGGTGGAACAGGTTTCACGGATTTCACGGAAACGGCCATATCTCAGATTTTTGGTGTCTGATCTGTGACATCAATATATCAATCAACTCAGGAAGAGCTCTAGTTTATGTAAAAAATATGAAAAGAGTCAACATTTCACCCAAGCAAAAAATACAAGCGCTTAAAAAATTGCATTTTTGCCATGCCCTCAAAAATCTGGATTATTTCCAATGTGAACGTGGATTTGAAACATTTTCCTAAAACTTGATTAAATTTCGAATACTGTAAGAACCAAACAAATCGGTTGATTTTTCACAGAGTTATGATCTTTTGAATTTTGATAACATTTTGCAAGTCATTTGTTATGCATTTTTGATTATGAAAAGTTTTGATCTTCTTTAGAAGATGATTCTCTTACAAACACCACCGCATAGAATTTTATTCCTCAACTTTCAAACCCTTCGAAAATATTATGCAAAAAGCTTACTAAAATTTAATTTTACAAATCCTAGGGGGGGGGGCATTTTTTGTAGGAAGGGCTAAGCTCCCACTTGCTCCCTCCCTTATTAATGCCAATGAAACCTTCAACTCCCCTCGATGCACATCATCCGGTTCTCACTTTAACACGTACGTCCCCAACCCCCATTTTACGACAAAACTCAAAATTCAAAACCTACGTGGTCAGCCAATTTCCAACGGATCTTCAAGCAATCTTTTGGACTCGATCACAAAATTCCTATTGTTTTAATTTTTGTGGAATGACCATGGTTTCGGATGTATTCCGGGGAGTACTGGGGTGTCCTCCCTCCCGAAAAAATGGTCACTTGCAGATCGCTTTCGAAATCCATCTTGCGACATGCGAAACTTCACGATTTTGCAAAACAAGTACACTGGATTACATTTCGATGATTTTCGATCGAATTGGCTACCCTCCGGATACTTCCAGGGCCTGGTTCCCTTGGGGAAGTGGCCAATTTTCGTTCAATCTTGGAAAACATCTTGCGACATGTCAAACTTCATGATTTTGCAAAACAAGTACACTGAAGTATATTTCGGCGATTTTATATCGAATTGACTACTCTCCGGGTATTTCCAGGGCCTGGTTCCCTTGGGGAAGCGGCCAATATCCGTTAAATCTTGTAACCTATCTTGCGACATGTCAAACTTCATGATTTTGAAAAACAAATACACTGGAGTACACTTCGGCGATTTTCGATTGAATTAGCCACCCTCGAAAATGTTCAAAAATTCCAACTCCCATATGTCTATAAGCTTCTTTTTGATGATTTAGGAATCCTGGCAAGGGTCGTTTGGCCGAAAGGGTCATTTGACCGAAAGGGTCATTTGGCCGAAAGGGTCATTAGGCCGAGAGGGTCATTTGGCCGAAAGGGTCATTTGGCCGAATGGGTCATTTGGCCGAAAGGGTCGTTTGGCTGAAAAGGTTATTCGGCTGAATAGGTCATTTGAAAAGTGAGAAATTAGGAATGATAATAGTCTTACTCTTCATTTATCATTGTTAGTGAGAAGTGAGTAATAAGGAATGAGATTGCGATGACCTTCAGTGCATTGAAATGCAATAAGATCAGTATAACGTTTCTTGGCAGGTATCCAAGGATCTGTTGGGAAGGGTTTTGATAGCTGCCGAAAACATTTTCGGGGCCGCTGTTGCGTAGGTCTTACGAGCCGAACTTCTCAACATTTCGCAAATTCTGGAATGTCACTATGAGGCACGAAGAAGTTTTTTCAATAAGTCATTTGATTTATTTTAACTGGGCAGGATGACCTTAGCTTGATAGCTGCCAAAAACATTTTGAAGGCCGTTGTTGCGTAGGTCTTACGAGCCGAACTTCAGAACATTTCACACATTCTAGAATGTCAATATGAGGCACGCAGAAAAATTTCCAATAATTCATTTAATTTCTTTGAACTGGGCAGGATGACCTGAGCTTGATTTGAAACAAGTATTGCGCTTCTACTGGATTGTAGATCTGACGACTTGAACTCAAGAACGTTTTGGATGGCTTTCAGTGTATTGAAAAGCTAAAAGATCAGTATAACGTTTCTTGGCAGGTATCCAAGGATCTATTGGGAAGGGTTTTGATAGCTGCCGAAAACATTTTCGAGGCCGTTGTTGCGTAGGTCTTACGAGCTGAGCTTCAGAACATATCTTTGAACTGAGAAGGATGTACTCTGAGTATTTTTATGTGCACATTACCTTTCGCTTCTATGGTAGAATTCAAGACCTGAACTCACGGATATTTTGGATGAACTATAATGTTCCAAAACGTATATAACGTACACTGGATATAAAGTCACTCGATATAGCGTACATTTCCCCCCGTTATAACGTACACTTAAAAAAATAATTTTAATTAATTATTACAAAATAATTTACTAAATTGTTATGAACATTCATGTAGGGATGACATTATTGTATGGAGTCCAATTTATCAGCTAGAGGCATTAGCTACTGTTTTTCCCCAGTTTGAACCATTATCAGAATTCTCCCGAGGTATTGGATGATATTGAGTTAATGAGGTTTTGGGCATGCATGAGGACAAATGTCTAGTTGATATTAGTCAAAGTCAGAATTGTTGATGGGTTGTTTTCAGGTCTAAGTCAGCCAATGTCGAGTAAAGTATTGGTATTGTAGATCCAGACCTCAAATGTGTCCCTGTAAGAGCTCCCAAAATAATTTCTGGTAAATTTCTAAAAGAGAACTGAAAAAAATTCCGAAACGAATTCGTAAAGTATTTTCTAGAGGATTATTTTAAAGAATTTCCAATGGAATTTTTGAAGGAATTCCTGAATGAATTTCCGACGGAGCCATTTTTGTAGTCGGCGCTGGCCGATGCTCTTTAAAATCGTGCGGCTTAAGCGCCACTCCATTCGGAGACAACACGACGCGTCTAAATTCATTTTTAAGCTATTCCTAAATTTTTAAGCTATTCCTTAATTGAAAGGAATTTAGGAAGGAACTCCAAACAGAATTGGCAAAGAAATTCCTAGATTTCTACAGAAATTCTTTGGGAAATTCCTTCAGGAACTCCTTCCAGAATTCTTTCTAGACTTGTTCCATCTGGAATTTCTCCAGGATTTCCTCCACCATTTTTTCCTGTTTTCCTGCCACTGCGACCAGTTATTAGATCTATTGTAGCGTTACCCGTATCCTCAGTGTTTAAGTGCATGTCGAATTACTCCATTACTATTGATAAGCAATGCAGTATCGGTTTCGATACAGTTGTTGCTTTGTTTTCTCGAGAGCATTATGACAAGGTCCCGCTATTTAGACCCTTCACAGAGAGCAATCCCATTGAAGGCGTGCCCCTTATCAATAGGAAATCAATCCTGCCTTGAGAAAACAGAACAGTAATACTGTTTTGGCCATGCATCGGAGCCCTAGCCACATCCTTATCTTGCTTCTAGAATATCACCAGTAAAACTCTTAAAACCCGGGATTTAGCTCTGTCTACAAGACCATTTCAAGCAAGAGAATTTGTTCAGTAATAAGAACTTCCGTGTGTTCCTCTCACTACCATTGTTCACCAGTTCAAGAAGAGTTAGTACGTATTTAAACCCCTAACTCGATTTCCTTCACCATAAGCCTCCAACCCAACACCAGAGGGCCAGAGGCACTTTCGTTAAGTAGTCAGGGGTGAGTAATTGGCGTAATTGGGTCGATACTATGAGACGAGGTGACTGACCTCGAAAAAGAGGTCATGACCCTGGTGTAAATCGGGAGAAAATAGCTGGTGCTACCAGGCAAGAACAGAGCGATGCTCATACTAATACGCCATTTATCACATATTGCTACTCAAATGACTTTGTATATATACCAGTAATAAAACCCTCTTCAGTTAGTTGATAATGTATATCGGTCGAAGTCAGATGTATACGATCCGAACGTCTTTTGTCCGCCCGGTTATTCTGCGTCGATGAGTTTATTACCTACAAGCTGTAGACAGGATTCAACTTTGTGGGATACAATAGAGGTGCACCTGTTGTATGTTGAATCTATTTCGCGATTTTGGTGCTTTTAGTGCAAGCTGGAGTAGAATTGTTCCTTCGTAAGAAAAGCCGTGGATGAAGACGGATAACGAAGACAGTAACGAAGAGCAGACGGCAGAAACGCGGAAAAGTGAATTTGGAACTCTAGGTGAATTTGTGACTGTTTGGAAAACGAAAAAGAAGGTTTTGCTCCGAATGGAGACGGAAACGCAATTGAAGGCTGAATTAGCAGCAAAAAACGAAGAAATTGAAAAGTTGAAGTTGCGGTTGTTGAAAGTGCAGCCAGTTCCAGAGGCCGGATATAGTGCTATTGGCCAACGCCGGCCGGATTTTCGGGAATTGAAGGAATTAGTGAGCAAATTTAACCCAAAAGACCCCACGTGTTTATCGGCACATGAGTGGATCAATGAGATAAATACAACGGCGGTGCATTATGGATGGGCCGACGACACCAAACTCCATTGTGCTCGGCTGAATTTGGAAGGGTCTGCTAAACTGTGGTGGGCTGGAGTACAGGATATAGCGACTACGTGGACGATATTTTCACAAAAACTGGTGAATGCATATCCATCAGCCCGTGACCCGATCTTCTATCATAACCAGATGGCTCAACGTGGCAAACGGAAGGATGAGACGTTGGAAGAATATGTCTACACCCAGGTAGCGATGGGCAAACGAGCTGGCTTTGAAGAAAGAGTGATTGTTAAATACGTAATCAACGGGTTAGGTGATTTCATGTCAAGGTCTAAGGTGAACATTAGTGGAAAGATTAATACGATTGAAGAACTAATGGACCAATTGAAGTGGATGGAGGGATTCATCAGCGAAGCTGCAGAGAACTATACTACTGCGAAAACGGAAAGAAGAAAGGACAAAGCAATACGTGTTTTCGATGTCATCAACCCGGCCATAAGGCGGTATCGTGCAAGATGGCGGTCGACCGAAGCTGCTTCAATTGTGGTGAAAGTGGCCATATGGCGAAGAGTTGTCCTAAACCGTCGAAGATAAGTGCCTCGCGGGTGCAGGTGGTCGATGAAGAAAATAATTTCATCAAGATGGTTGGCGTAGGTGGAATGAAGCTGAATGCGCTGATTGATTCAGGATGTAAAGTTTCGACGATACAAGGGCGCTTCGCAAGTACTGTGGGAAAACTAGTAGAAGCCAACACTACATTGGTGGGGTTTGGCGGACGGAAAGTGAAAGTGGACAAAAAGATTGAAGTAACAGTGAAATTGGACGAAATTGAAGTACCGGTAGTTTTGAACGTGGTTCCCAATTGGGCCCAAGGTACGGCGATTATATTGGGGCGTGATATGATGAATCAGGAGGGATTGATGATGGTGAACCAAAATGGTGAAGTGAAATTCCAGTACGAAAGCAGAAGGCGCGCTGCAAGTAGAGAATCCGCCAATCACATGGTAGTCGAAGTGCATAAGCGAAGATATGAGGAAATGTTCACTATCGACGAGGGTACCGGGTTTGAAGACATAACGGAAAGTGACCTAAATGCAGAGGGACCAAAAGAAGAGATTTTAGCACTTGTGAATAGTTTTCGCCCATGTTTTGCTAAAAATATGAAGGAGTTGGGCACAGCTAAAGGGGCAGAGATTAAAATCGAATTGTGCGACCAGGATCCGGTGTATGTGAAGCCTTATCGGATGGAATATGCGCGAGAAACGGCCTTGCGGGAAACAATAGAGGAGTTGAAAGACGCGAATATAATAGCAGAATCAGTATCGCCGTATAGCAGCAGAGCAGTGATGGTGCCGAAAAAAGATGGTTCCTTTCGGATGGCGATTGATTATCGGTTGCTGAATAAGAAGACGATAAAGGATCGGTACCCAATGCCGGATATAGAATGGTGCCTGAATAAGTTAAGCGGTGCGGAAAAGTTCATTACAGTTGATCTGTATTCGGGTTACTACCAAATTCCAGTGGCGGAAGAAAGTCAAGCTTACACGGCCTTCTCGACGAGAGACGGTCATTATCATTTTCTCCGAATGCCTTTTGGATTGGTAAATGGTTGTTCGGTGTTTCAACGGGCAATGAACCGATTAACGATGAAGCTGAGGAAAGAAGGAATAGTGGCCTATATAGGTGATCTAGTGATCGGGGGAATAAGTGATGCTGATCTACTGCGGAAGTTCAAACGGTTGTTAGAAGAATTGAAGGAAAGTGGTTTCACAATTAACTTGAAGAAATCCCATTTTTTCAAATCAACCGTCAAGTTTCTCGGATTTGAAGTTTCGAAGAATGGTGTGCGTCCAGGAGCATCGAAAACAAGAGCGGCTGAAGAATTTCCAGTGCCCGAAACGGTCCAGCAAGTGCAGCAGTTTCTGGGACTAGCAGGTTTTTTTCAGACGATTTGTTCCAAAATTCAGCCTCATTGCATCACCACTCTCCTGAAAAAAGATGCCAAATTTGTGTGGGATCGACAACAAGAAGAAGCGTTCGTGGAATTGAAAGGGGTGTTGAGCACACGACACCTGCTAGTGCTTTTCGATCAAAATAAAGATTTGGAGCTACACACCGATGCATCGAAAGATGGTTTAGCAGGAATTCTTCTAATGCGAATGGCCAAAGGCTTGCAGCCCGTAGGTTACTTCAGTAAAAAACTACGGACAGGGAACGTCAGTTTCACAGTTACGAGTTGGTAGTGTTGGCCGTAGTGTCGAGTGTGGAAAGGTTTAGACACTACCTTATTAGAAAGTTTTTCACGATTCGTACGGACTGTAGTGCGGTGCGCGATACGTATGATAAACGGGAAATGAATGCACGAATAGCTAGATGGTTCCTCAAACTTCAGGAATATGATTTCAAAATGGAGCATCGACCGGGTACTGCTATGGGGCATGTCGACGCTTTAAGCAGGAATCCTGTGGAAACTGCAAGTGAAGCTAATCCAGTATTGGAGGAAATGCTGACAATCGAGGTAAGCAATGGCGATTTTCTGGTAACGCTTCAGACGCAAGATCCGAGATTAGTGCAAATCATCAATGTCCTGAAGCGGAGTCCATATACTGATCAAGAGAGGCAAGTGCAACAAAATTACCAGTTGGCGCAAAATCGTTTAATCAGAATCGTCCAAGGAGAAAAAGTGTGGGTGGTGCCAAATCGTGTGCGTTGGAGAATGGTGCATGCCTACCACGACGAAAGGAGACATTTTGGTGAGGAAAAGTGCTACAATTACTACGAAGTAAGTTTTGGTTCCCGAAAATGAGAAAATATGTGCGCTCCTACGTACAAGCCTGTCCACAATGTGCCTATAATAAAAAGTAAGGGAAGTAAGCCGGAAGGATTTCTACATCCAGTGCCAAAAGAACCCACTGCCGTTTGACACAGTGCATGTTGACCACATGGGGCCTTTCATTAGGTCTGTGCGAGGGAATTCATACATACTACTGATGACGTGTGGATTTTCAAAGTTTGTCGTAGCTCGTGCGGTTCGTTCTACAAAGACGAGTCCAGTGATTGCCTTTCTCACTGACGTTACCGGAGTGTTCGGAATGCCAAATCGAATCATAACGGACAGAGGCACGGCGTTTACGTCGAAGCAATTTGAAGAATATTGTCGTTTGAACTACGTACAACACATCAAAACAGCAGTAGGAAGTCCGCGAGCTAATGGGCAGGTAGAACGTTCGAATCGAACAGTGCTCAGTGCTTTGCGGTGTGCAGTGGGCGAAAACAGCAATCATTGGGATGAACAGCTCGCTGGCATACAGTGGTCGATCAATACTATGCCAAATTCGACGACTCAGTTATCACCAGCTTCGTTGGTATTCACGTTCCAGCCACGAGACATACAGGGGATGGACAAAATAATTAGGATAGGCAAATTTTAGGTAAAATTAGATGTGTTGTAACTACCTTAGTTATTATCCGATTTTGACAATTCAGGCATGCCTGAACTAGAAAACTAATGCAGTTTGACGGTATGCCCATGGAACCGACTATGGCCACCGGATTCCGGAGATATTCCGGGTTTTTCGGAGGTAGGTTCAAAACCGTAAATTTGAGGTGGATATTAGGAGAAGTTGTAGTTGAAAATTGAATAATATTAGTAACCACAAATGAAGTAGGGCTCTTGCTGATTGGAACCATATATTGAGATTTGGAATCAGACCAGAATCAAGTGAGATATGGCCATTTCTTTAAAATCGGTTCCGATCGATACTTATCACAGGGGTCAGGCCACAACTTCATTTGAATCTCGTTTTTTGATAGATCGTCCACTATGATTTTATTCTAGAAGGCCTCTAATGTGTCCAGAATGACAAACCAATTGAATAAACGGATCCTGGAGTCGCTGAGATGTCCCCGGGGAACCTGTGAATGGGGACATTAAAGTTTTAGCACCAAAATCAGTCATTCGACGGCTCTTTTTTCATGGTTTTCGATCAGGAAGCGAAGTATGAATATAAAATGGTCCATTGGCGGCTCTGACCGCTTCCAGGATCTACGGATTGGCCCCGGGGAACCTGTGGAAGGGGACATTTTAGTTTTACCACCAAAACCAGTCATTCGACGGCTCTTTTTCATGGTTTTCGATCAGGAAGCGAAGTATGAATAGAAAATGGTCCATTGACGGCTCTGACCGCTTCCAGGATCTACGGATTGGCCCCGGGGAACCTGTGGAAGGGGACATTTTAATTTTACCAAAAAAAACAGTCGTTCGACGGCTCTTTTTTCATGGTTTTCGATCAGGAAGCGAAGTATGAATATAAAATGGTCCATTGATGGCTCTGACCGCTTCCAGGATCTACGGATTGGCCCCAGGGAACCTGTGGAAGGAGTCATTTGAAGGCTCTTTTTTCATGGTTTTCGATCAGAAAGCGAAGCATGAATATAAAATAATCCATTGACGGCCATTGACTAGCCGCTTTCAAGACCTACGGATTGGCCCCAGGGAACCTGTGGAAGGGGACATTTAAGTTTTGCCACCAAAATCAGTCATTCGACGGCTCTTTTTCATGGTTTTCGATCAGGAAGCGAAGTATGAATATAAAGTGGTCCATTGACGGCTCTGATTGCTTCCAGGACCTACGGATTGGCCCCGGGGAGCCTGTTGAAGGGGACATTTTAGTTTTAGTATCAAACCCAGTCATTCGAAGGCTATTTTTTCATGGATTTCGATTTTTTCAGGAAGCGAAATATGAATTAAAAATGACCATTGACGGCTCTGACCGCTTCCAGGACCTACTGATTGCCTTCGAGGATTCTATGAATTAGGACATTTAGCTCTAAAACCAGTCATTCGATTTTTGATCAGGAAGCGAAGTATGAATATAAAATGGTCCATTGACGGCTCTGACCGCTTCCAAGGCCCACGGATTGCTCCTGGATAATCTGTGTAAGGGGACATCTTATTTAAAGCATCATAACCAGTCATTCGACGTCTCTTTTCTAGTGGTTTCGATTAGGAATCGAGTAATGAATATAAAAGGGACCATTGAGGGCTCTGACCGCTTTCTGGACCTACAGATTGGCCCAGGAAACCTGTGGAAGGAGACATTTTAGTTTTAGCACCAAAACTAGTCATACAACGGCTCTGTTTTCACAGGGCTTTGGATCAGGAAGCGAAGTATGAAGTAGGCCGGTTCCCCGTGAGCTATCCGTAGGTCTAGAAAACGGTCAGAGCCGTCAATGGTCCATTTCTTGTCCCCTTCACAGGTTCCGGGGCCAATCCGTAGGTCCTGGAAGCGGTCAGAACCGTAAATTGACCATTTTATATTCACACTTCGCTTCCTGATCGAAAACCATGAAAAAAGAGCCGTCGAACGACTTGTTTTGGTGGTAAAACTAAAATGTCCCCTTCAACAGGTCCCCGGGGCCAATCCGTAGAGCCTGTAAGCGGTCAGAACCGTCAATTGACCATTGTATATTCATACTTCGCTTCCTGATCGAAAACCATGAAAAAAGAGCCGTCGAACGACTGGTTTTTTGGTAAAACTAAAATGTCCCCTTCCACAGGTTCCCCGGGGCCAATCCGTAGATCGAAGCGGTCAGAGCCGATAATGGACCATTTTATATTCATACTTCGCTTCCTGATCGAAAACCATGAAAAAAGAGCCGTCGAATGACAGATTTTGGTGCTAAACTTAAATGTCCCCATTCACAGGTTCCCTGGGACATCCCAGCGACCCCAGGAACCGTCCATTCAATTGGTTTTTCACTCTGGACACACCAGAGCCCTTCTAGAATAAAATCAAAGTGGCCGATCTATCAAAAGCGAGATTCAAATGAAGTTGTGGCCTGACCCCTTTGATAAGTATCGATCGGAACCGATTTTTAAAGAAATGGCCATATCTCACTTGATTATGGTCCGATTCCAAATCTCAATATATGGTTCCAATCAGCAAGAGCCCTACTTCATTTGTGGTTACTAGTATTATTCAATTTTTAACCACAACTTCTCCTAATATCCACCTCAAATTTACGGTTTTGAACCTACCTCCGAAAAACCCGGAATATCTCCGGAATCCGGTGGCCATAGTCGGTTCCATGGACATACCGTCAAACTGCATTAATTTTATAGTTCGGGCATGCCTGAATTGTCAAAATCGGATGATAACTAAGATAGTTACAACACATCTAATTTTATCCAAAATTTGCCTATCCTAATTATTTTGTCCATCCCCTGTACATCAGAATGCGATAGTGATGGCGCTACACGATGAGGCGGACAACGCTATTGGAAACACGGAAGAGCTGAAGCAAAAGGCGATGGAGAGGATTACACTAAAACAACGATGGCAAAAGCTGTATTTCGACGAGAAACGAAGAGAACCGACAAAATATAAAGTGGGTGACATGGTGTTGGTGGAGCGCGATCTTACGGCAATGGGTCATAGCCGTAAGTTAGAATGCAAATATAAAGGACGTTTCTAGTGAAGAAAGTGCTCGAGAGTGATCGGTATGAATTGGAGACCATTCCGGGGACTACTAGAGCGAATCGGATGACAACAACTGTATATTCTGTGGACAGAGTGAAGCGTTGGTGCCAGCTGCAAAACTTGGAGGAGTCTGGGAAACTAGTGAAGAAGATTGAACAGTTGAACTAATTGTACAAGTATTTTTGTAACACGAAGTAAAGAGAATTGAATTGGGATTAAATTTAATGTGTTAGAAATTGTTGGAAACCTAATACGGAATCAGGTTAGATAGGGTGTCCGAATGTAAATCGGGAGAAAATAGCTGGTGCTACCAGGCAAGAACAGAGCGATGCTCATACTAATACGCTATTTATCACATATTGCTACTCAAATGACTTTGTATATATACCAGTAATAAAACCCTCTTCAGTTAGTTGATAATGTATATCGGTCGAAGTCAGATGTATACGATCCAAACGTCTTTTGTCCGCCCGGTTATTCTGCGTCGATGAGTTTATTACCTACACTGGGATGCGGTCACTATTCCGAAGTATTTTGAAGCGAACTGATGTTACAAAGTTACAAATATATCAAAGTTGGAAGTTGAAGAGTAGAAAAAAAGTGTATGAAACAAGAAAAGGCGTTGAGGACAACCCCACTGATTCCGTAGTCTGCCTAATCCGGCATTGTTTCCGCCGAAAGTCGATCGGCCTTCTCATTGATCGAGTTGCAACGAAGCAAGGGACGAGGAAGATTCCCAAGCCACCCGACGATACCACCGGTAAGCCCGCAGTGAACTCTCCCGAACAGGAGCGACGACCTGGATACCATACTCTGTTATGAACTAGACTTACATAAGAGGTAAAATACCAAAAAATAATACCAAAAATTTACATTCTGTTATTGACAGAATGAGGTTATTATGAGGTTATTTCTCCTGCTCGGGCTCTGCCGGGTCGTCGGCCAAAGAAGTAAGAAAGTAAGAAGTGGAATGAAAGAAATGGTGTAGTCAGGAAGAGGGGCTCTAAAGACAGGTTAACGAGCTCACTAGCTTTGAAGACAGAAGTGAATAAAGTGTCGCAAAGTGAAGCTCTGTGGTTTTCCCTGCATTTGATTGCGAGAGTTCTCTGTCCGCGAGTTGCTTGAGGTGAGCGTGTCGACCCTGAAGCCATTATTGGTTCATAGAGTCTCAGCATAGCGCTGGGCATGGGCTGATAATTACAAATTCCTGAAGGATTTTCAAATTAAACCCCTGAAGGAACTTCCGACATTCTTAAATTTCTCCTAGAATTGTTTTGGGCATTGCTTCAAGATTTTCTTTAGGAATCCCCCAGCGATTTCTCCGGAAACAACTTCGGAAATAAATCTAAAAATCATTTTGAAATTCCTCCTCAATATTTTTTCCGAAAATTGAAAGAATGAATTTTAAGAATTACTCCAGAATCTACCTCAGGAGTTTTTTCGGAACTCAAAACTTCCACCTGGAATTCTTTCGGAAATTCTTCGAATCATTCATATCAAAATATACTCACAAATTCCTTTAAACATGATCCGGAAGTAGCTCCCAAAACTCCTTCAGAAATATTTACTGAAAATATTTTGGTAATTCTTTCAAATATTTCTTCGAAAATTCCTGTGGGGATTGTCCTTCGGAAAATTATAAGGGTTTTAGGTTAGGTTTAGGGCAAGATGAATACACCACTAGGTGTTCCAATCTGCCAAATACACTATTCAGCCAGCTTGGATTTTAGTATGGGAGAGCCAGCGGGTTTGTTGTCGTTTTGCACTGAAAATTAATATTTCGCCCCCGCCTTTTTCTCTTCTTTCTTGGCAGATTGGAGCACCTAGTAGTGTATTCTAAATCTCGCTTAATTTTTCAAAAGGACATAAGTAACATTTTTTCGTGCTTTAATTTGAATATTGCAATCAAGAGACCAATATGAAAGCTTTTGATTGCAGTACTCAATTCATGAAAAAAATGTTTCTCAGCTCCTTTTGAAAAGTTAAGCGAGAAATAAAAAAAAATCAAGACCTTAATAGAAATTACAAAAAAATCAGGATTTTCTAAAAAGTCCTCCAGAGATTCCTTTAGAAATATTTCCAGCAAAGTTTTCAGAACCTTCTGCAGGAAATTGCTTAGGATATTCCTCAGTTTTTTCAGAAACTCTTTCAGAAATTTCTTTGGAAATTCCTCTGGAATTTTCTTCAGAATTTCTTTAAACTTTTCTGAGGAAATTCCTTTAGAATGTTTTTCGGTAATACCAGCGGAAAATCCTTCGGTTCTTTCGATTTTTTAGGAATTCCTTTGGGAAATAGTTTGGGAATACCATTTGGAATTTCTTAAATCCCTGTAGGAAATCTATGACTATTTCGTTGAAAATTCCATCAAACATTCTGTTGGAAATACATCCAACAAAATATCGTACGTTGTTCAGGTATTTTGTATGGTTTTATTGAAGAAAAGAGTTCCTAAAGGAATCTCTGAAAAAAATATCAAAAGAATTTCCGATGAAAAAATCCTACATTTCCCCAGACTTTTACACAGGAACTTCTCTAGAAATTCCTCCGGAAATTTCGAATAAATTTGAACAAAATTGGCGTGATATCAGATTTTTATCGGAATAATGTTGGCGTATATAATTAAATTTCAATGAAAATATTCTATTAGACGAGTTACGTACCCCATCATCCCCTAGTTTAAATCCTCCAAAGATCGCGGATAGTCAATCAATGAATATTCATGCAAACGGTGCAACGAAAAGCAAGCCTTGTGTTTCCTTTGCCTCTTAGCTTCTTATTTCTTGCACATTATATAGATATAAAATGAAGAATTCAATTCTTCGGGTCATTTTTCTTAGTAACGAACAAGTTTGTAAGAATTGTTCAGAAGAAAAGCTGTTTCACACTGCTAGCTGAGCTTTATATAAAAAAATAATATTCGCCCATAAAGTACAATATAGTACAACATTTAAGTAGTATAAAATAAGTATGATTACTCATGTTTCGATATAACGTACAATTCGATATAACGTACAACTTTGAAATCGATATATTCGATATCACGAAGTTTACCTGTAGTATCTCCAATAGACTGGCCCAGATTAGTATGGGGAGAAAAAAATGTTGTCGAATTCCACGGGGCACCCCCCAGGATTGTGTCTTTGGGTGAGAAAATCAATCTCTGAAAATTTCAGCTCAATCGCTTGTTGCATAAGCTGGCGCATTTGATTTGAAGTTTGTATGGGGATTTCAGCCAAAATGTATAGGAAAATACACCTCCGTCACTCATTCGATCTGGAAATTGGTTCTGATTGCTCGATTGACCTCAGATTGCAAAAACGGCAGTTGGTATGCTACAGAACAATTTCACAGAACATTGCATGATGATTAAATGAACTTTTATATAGTTTTCGGATGATTTATTGGGAGCTGGGTTGTGTATTTTTTGATTTTTTGATCGAATCGCATCAGCCAAAACCTATATAAAAGTTCATTTAATCATCATACAATGTTCTGTGAAATTGTTCTGTAGCATACCAACTGCCGATTTTGCAATTCTGAGGTCAATCGAGCAATCAGAACCAATTTCCAGATCGAATGAGTGACGGAGGTGTATTTTCCTATACATTTTGGCTGAAATCCCCATACAAACTTCAAATCAAATGCGCCAGCTTATGCAACAAGCGATTGAGCTGAAATTTTCAGAGATTGATTTTCTCACCCAAAGACACAATCCTGGGGGGGTGCCCCGTGGAATTACACAACTTTTTGTTTCCTGGGCCAGTCTAATCTCCAACACATAAAATTGATTGCATATATGTCTACAGTTTTTTGTGATATTTTTCCCTCCTATCTGGCACCATTTGGTTTATTTCGTGATGAGATTTTAAGAAATATGACCCTAACTGTTAGATCAGGGATATGGCTTTCAATATCGGTTATTACAATAATCAAATAACTTGAAAACGTTCAAAATCACTTCTCCTTGATATATTTCATGTATCTACTTTATTTTATGGCACCAGAACTTTATTGCACTTGATTACTGAATAAATTTGGCCATCATAGCTAAAAATAAGGAAAAACCACAGACATTTTCGAAACTCATGAACGCGGGGCGGCACCTATGTCAAAAGTAAGCTCTACTAATCCCCTTTGAGAAAAGTCCGGGGTCATGAAATTCGGTCAACGCTTTTCTGAGAACGAGCACTTTGAAGGGATGACTGTCGTCCCGGCCTTTTAAGGGTTAAGTAAGTGAGTAAGTTAGTGAGTGTTCAGAAAAAGTTAAATAACATAATAACCATACAGGCTGTCTGTGAAATGCAATATAAATGCGCATAACTCTATTGCGCTAGGAATGCTCACAAACAGTAATTTTGGAATAACACAATGCGGGATGGGCCTTTCATACTAATAGCGAATCTTTTATCCATCCTGATTCCTAAAACTTGTTACAAAGCACATGAAAGGCACCGTCACCACTAAATGGATTTTTGTGGATTTCATATCCACAGTACAGTTATATGCCAGTTGAGACACAAATTTCGACACCGTCCGCTTCGCACAACAAAGCCAGTTATTCACGCACGAACGTTCCAAATTCGGAAGAACAAGGCACGTGCTGTTGCCGTTCTGTTCCTTTCGGCTCACTCACTATACGCTGCTCCGTTCTTCGCCATCATCCGACAAGAGCTGCGTACGTGCCACGCCAACCGGGCGCCATGCATCGTCCGTGCCATGAAGGCAGTAGTGCGATATGATATGTGTTCTCAAATGCACCAGGTTGCACTGAACATGGTGTTAATTTTCTATATCACGTAGTGCAACAAGACGGAAAAAATCGCCGGAATAAAACACAATCAGGAATGTTGGCTAAAAATGATTGCGAAACACAGCACCACACTCATCGAGCTACATATGCCATGATCATTGATCATCATCGTCTCTGTAAATGCTGGCAGCGCCGTTTGTATTCAGTCCAGAATTGCGCCGAACTGAGCCACCCACCACCGCACCGACCGAACAGGGCAGACACTATCGGTACACATGTAATAGGTTTTTATGTTTTCACATCTCTGGTGGAGCGAAAGAAAAGTTCTGCTCTTCATTCAACATCAAATTTTAATTGCACCACATTGAGGGGCACAGGACCGTGCCAGAATCATTCAGCTGGTAAATTTGCAGGATAAAGTTCGATGGTGCTGGGAGTTTTATTTCATCAATGCCCGGGTTCAGTCGAAAGTTTGTTCTGTGGGTTAGTTGAAAAAAAAAACGCGAACTGATCCATCTAGGGATGATCTGACATTTTTGTAGATTATTTTATAAATGTTTGCCTTCCGATTTTGAATTAATGAAAACCCGCGCTGTTATCCTGCGGTATATCTCATATACACAACAACAGTGATTGCAGTAATTACCGCACTGTCACTATGCTAAACATCACCTACACTCTACTAAATTTAAAACTGTCGTCTAACATCAAACGCAAAAGAATTCAAGGAACGACAAAATGACACCACAATGTAATTATCAATAATGAGCATTTTTACTAGTGGATTTGTATCAGACCTTCAGTGTACAACAATCTGTTCACAATCCGAAGATCAAGGAAGTTACAAGCATCTATTGAAATTGGGTATTCAAATGACGTCATAGCCCTTCAACACGCTGCTCCTTCACGCGACAGTAAACGGAATAAAGCTGACAGCTGCGTTCCATTCTACCAGTTTCCAAAACTAAACCGGACTCATCAGGCTGGAAAGTATATACCGACCGAGGAAGTCCCTCTATCATGATGAATGTATGAACTGACCAAGCCTCGAGGAGATGAACCTGGTCACAGCGCATTCCAGCTGATACGCATCGATGAGCGCCGTCGTTAGTGTGAAAGCTCGTTTTGTTGATCCTTCCCAAAACAAACATATGATACCGATTCTGGAAACGGTTTCGGAACACAACGCTGCTGTTATCAAACGCATCGGTTTGACGACTGCAATGAAAAAAAGGAACTGAATCGTTTTAAGTTGACTTACTTTTTTTTCTGCCAGAAATATTTTCCAATAAAATGGGGTGTTTACGGATCCAGCAAAAACCCGTTCGGTATATTCTGTATCAATCCCGATTCAGGCATTAGCTTGTTTCGATTCCTTGCACAAGTGGAATCAGTATTGGGAACCTTTTTCATCGGCTTGTTGTCCGTCATTCTGGATGAATAACGCAGACGTCCGATTGTAATTTTTATTTCTTCATTGATTGAGGCATTACATCCACTATGCCGGACAATGCCGCCTAGCGGCTTGATATCCCGCACCTCGAAAATAAAAAAACCCTGATTAATCCACCTAGCAGTGATGATGCCTTTCTCGCTCGTTCAAAATAGTTGATAAACATATATGAAAAGTCTAAAATAACAATTGGTGAATAAGACTTATTTTTCACATTTATTTATACCAGATGAACCGGCCTAGGGTCAAAGATCTCGTAAATAAAGATAGATTGAATTGAAAATTCACATTTGTTATAATTGCTGCCGGATGAAATTTGTTGCCAGCAAATCGGATGAGGTTAAGTGCCCGGGAAATGTGATGAGGTTGTGCAATTGCACAAATCGAGTTCAGGCATAGTATAAAAATTTGTATTTTGGCCATAACTTTTGAGCCCATAGTGAGTTCGGGCTGATTTTTAATGTGAAACAATGGGACAGGATTCGCCGTTTAAATAATCGGTTCAGGATAAGATTTCGAAAAATGAGTTAGATTTTTTTGCACACATGCACATACACATACTTCTTCTGAAAAAGTTCGTATCGTTTGCTTTGAATACGAGAAAAGCAAAAAAACAGAGGTGAGAAAAAACAAATGTTTCCATTTGTCAAACTTTCGAGTGCTTTCCGTTTTGAAGCCAGAATCCAGCTTAGACTTCTATCATCTAATCAATAAGTTAGCTTTTTTGAAATTGTTGTTTTGAATAATATGATTCTTCATATAAATAAAAATTCAGTTGACCCTTCCCGTCAAAAATTGTATTTTGTTTCATTATTTCAGTCGATTCTTTAAGGTCAACTTTCTCAAAGAACCCATATTTTTTAAGCATCTAACTATTAAATCCAAGGGCCTCATACGCCTGTCACTGGCGAACAAAGCTCGTGTACTCTGCATCGAAGTTTAGAACCGGTGTTAGGGCACAATCGTTAATGTGAACATTTTTATATTCGGTTAGTTACTTCTTTTTCGAGTCCCTATAATCAAGCAGGTATCTCAAGCATCACAAATCGTTATATTGCTGCATGATTGAGTGTTTAATTTTGATAAAATATCGAAAACAAAAGTGTGCATAAAAATTGCCTCGCCATAACAAAAAGGTGGTAGAGAATTAACACTGTTGTTTACGAGGTTGTTTACAGTTTAGAACCAAATCCAGATGTCGCACATGTTGGGGTAGGGATTCAGTGCTCCGCCTTCTCCCCATGATTAAATCAAGACAAAATTTTCAAAACGACTTATCTGCTTTTGTAAACAAAGATTCAAACGACGATTTGACGAATCTGATAGCTCTCCCACGCAAACCAACAACACCAACATGTAGCGGAAACCTTCACCTACCTTTTGATAGTGTTAGTTTGCGTGGGAGTGCTATCAGATTCGTCAAATCGTCGTTTGAATCTTTGTTTACAAAAGCAGATAAGTCGTTTTGAAAATTTTGTCTTGATTTTAGTTACAAGATAGAGTTTGTCACTGTCGTCGCTGTCCGGAACATCTTTTGCCGGCGATGATAGGGGAGCTAAATGTCAAAGAAGGAAAATCCATACGATTTGACAGCTTGATACCCAACATGTTCCGGACAGCAGAACAAAGGGAACCGAAGCGACAATCTTTATCTAGTAACTAAAATATCTTTTATTAAATCGAAAACAAAAACCGAAAACGTGTGCATGTGTGAACCGGTCTGCAAAAATTCACTCGATGTTCGTTCAAAATCGGGTCAATCTAAAAAGACAGCACTTTTTCGATTTTTGTTTTGAATTTAAAAAATATTTAGTGGCGTAAAAAAATATAGGTTAATTGGGAATGCAAAGGTGACGTTGAACTACGTAATGTACCGTAGACTGGCCCAGGAAACAAAAAGCACCGCCCCCCCCCCCAGGATTGTTTCTTTTGGTGAGAAAATCGCTTGTTGCACAAGCTGGCGCATTTGATTTTAAGTTTGTATTGGGCTTTCAACCAAAATATATAGAAAAACACACCTCCGTCACTCATTCGATCCGGAAAATGGTTTTGATTGCTCCATTGAGCTCAGAATTGCAATAAAAACGGCAGTTGGTATGCTACAGAACAGTTTCACAGAACTTTGTATGAAGATTAAATGAACTTTTATATAGTTTTCGGCTGATACGATTCGATCAATAAATCAAAAAATATTCAATTACGCTCCTAATAAATCAGTCGAAAGCTAAGTAAAAGTTCATTTAATCATCGTACAATGTTCTGTGAAATTGTTCTGTAACATACCAACTGTCCTTTTTGCAATTCTGAGCTCAATGGAGCAATCAAAACCATTTTCCAGATCGAATGAGTGACGGAGGTCTGTTTTTCTATATATTTTGGTTGAAAGCCCCATACAAACTTCAAATCAAATGCACCAGCTTATGCAACAAGCGATTGAGCTGAAATTTTGAGAGATTGATTTTCTCACCAAAAGACACAATCCTGGGGGATACCCCGTGGATTTCTTCAACATTTTTCTCTCCTCATACTAAGGTGGGCCAGTCTAATGTACAGGTTTTCGACTTTTGTGTTCTATGAGATCAAAGCAAGCGTGTTCAAGTCCAGGATGAGTCTGTTTTCGTTGTTTATCCTGTGCTCCTGAGATTGAGTGAGCATTACGAACACTGGTGATGTATATAATTTTTAGACCAACATTTGAAAATGATGATAACAATAAAATTTCCAAATAATCAAGGATGAACAACTCTCTCAAGCGATCACATATCCAAATTATCAATCGATAAAACTCGCAAGAGAGTAAGAATCGTTCGATAATTGTATCTCGATTGCATTGGTAAATGATACTTTTGAACTTATTTTCCTTCCCAACAACAAAACTTACTTGATGGGCTACAGCTCTTCAATGAACCTACGCCGAATGGAGTATCCTTCTCCACTGGACTCGATCCTGGGCCAATCGCTTCCAGTCGCCCTGAACATTGAGCGCCCTCAGGTCCTCTTCAACTGCAAAAAGCCATCGTGTACGCGGCCTTCCACGAAGCCTACGACCTCTTCCGGGTTCTCTACTAAATATTATCTTCGCTTGACGTTCTTCCGGCGTACGAACAACGTGACCAGCCCACCGTAGTCTGCCGTGTTGTATAAGCTTAATAATATCCAGCCCTTTATACACCTGGTACAATTCGTGATTCATGCGACGCCGCCAGATACCGTTCTCCTGTTTACCGCCGAGTATTGTCCGCAGCACCTTACGCTCAAACACTCCGAGAGCTCTCCGATCAGCCTCCTTTAACGTCCATGTCTCATGGCCGTATAAAGCCACCAGAAGAATCAGAGTAGTATACAGCGCGAGTTTTGTTTTCGTTTGCAGACTACGGGACTTAAGCTGGTTAGGAAGTCCGTAATAAGCCCTATTTGCAGCTGCAATACGCCTTTTCACCTCGCGGGTAACATCATTATCGCACGTCACTAATGTTCCAAGATACACAAATTCTTCTACCACTTCAAATTTTTCACCATCCAGCACTATTTCGCTACCACCACCACTAATGAACCCACGTTGATTGCCAGCGACCATGTACTTCGTTTTGCTGGTATTGATCGTGAGTCCAATCCTCGCTGTCTCCCTCTTAAAAGGCGCAAAAGCCTCTTCCATGGCACGGCGGTCAATTCCGATAATATCGATATCGTCCGCAAATCCCAGGAGCATATGCGATTTTGTGATAATGGTACCGCTTCTTTGCACACCAGCTCTCCTAATCGCTCCCTCGAGCGCTATATTGAACAGTAGGTTCGAGAGTGCATCACCCTGCTTCAATCCATCTAAGGTAACAAATGACGTCGATATTTCATCCGAAACCCTTACACTTGATTTCGATCCGTCCAACGTTATACGAATCAGCCGTATCAGTTTCGCCGGAAAACCATGTTCAAGCATAATTTGCCATAATTCATTCCGTTTCATAGAATCGTACGCCGCCTTGAAATCAATAAACAGATGATGTGTCTGCAAGTTGTACTCCCGGAATTTATCAAGGATTTGTCTCAGGGTAAACATTTGATCCGTCGTTAATCGGCCCTCACGAAAACCCGCTTGGTATTCGCCGACGAAGGACTCTTCAAGCGGTCTCAATCTGTTGAACAGAATACGGGACATAATTTTGTACGCCGAATTAAGGAGGGTTATTCCTCGGTAATTGGCGCACTCCAGTCTGTGCCCTTTCTTAAAGAGAGGGCAAATGAGGCCGTCCAACCAGCTAGCAGGCATTTCCTCGTCTTCCCATATTTTCGACATAATATGGTGCAGAACTTCATAAAGCTGCTCACTGCCATGTTTGAGAAGTTCAGCCGGGAGCTGGTCCTTCCCCGCAGCCTTATTGTTTTTCAGCTCTTTGACAGCTTTTTAACCTCATCTAGTGTAGGTGACTCCACAGCTTGTCCATCGTCGCTAATATTTATTCTGTTCACCGATGCACCGTCACTTCCTCCATTCAACAAAGTCTCGAAGTGTTGCTTCCACCTGGCAGCCACTTCAGTTTCATCTGTCAGCAAATTCCCTTGTTGGTCGTTGCACATGACGGGAGATGGCGCTGTCTTTCTCCGCACGCCATTGACAGACTCATAAAACCTCCGCATATCGTTCTGCTCCATTTTTTTCCTGCGCCTCACTAATAACTTGTTCTTCGTACTCTTTTTTCTTCCTGCGGTGGGTTCGTTTTTCGGCTGCTCTTGCTTCCTTGTACCGATCTCTATTCGATCGGGTACCCGACACCAACATCCGGCTTCTGGCAACGTTCTTCTCGTCTGTCACTCTCTGACACTTCACATCGAACCAACCCGTCCTGAGTCGCCTCTGTGCAGTGCCTACCACTTCTCGTGCTGTTGTGCTCACCGCTCCATGGATCGACTCCCATAGATCGTTGATGTTGTCGCTAACGTTAATGTGCTACTGATGGCCATCCCTCTGGCAGCAGCAAAATTTACTAGCCGTAGGCCGTTGTCATTGGTAGCGGAGTGAAGGCTCTCCCTACCGATTATGGGACGGAAAAAGTCCTCTCTACCGACCTGAGCGTTAGCGTCTCCGATAACAATGTTCACGTCATGCTTTGGGCACTCTCGATAGGCTTTATCAAGACATTCATAAAACGTGTCCTTCACGTCGTCGGATTTATCGTGTGTCGGTGCGTAAACGTTGATTAGGCTGTAATTGAAGAATTTGCCCCGTATCCTCAACACACAGATTCGTTCGCTAATGGGTTTCCACTAGGGTGGTCTAACCGGTAGTACCGAAACCGGTAATACCGGTATTACCGGCCAATTTTGGGTACCGAAAATACCGGTATTAGAAACGGAAAATACCGGTATTTTCGGTATTGAAAATTTTGCTGTCAGAATAAAAAATCTGACTTTTTCTTCAATGAACATTGTTGATATCGTCTAGAATTTTGCCGCAATGTATGAAATTTTGAAAACGGTACGAGAAGTAGTAGTTCTTTTCCGTAGATCACCTATGAAAAACGATTTTCTGCAAAAATATGTCTGTCCTGAATTCGGAAAAGAATTTGAATTAGTGGCTGATGCCAAGGCACGCTGAAATAATTCAAGCCCTCGAACATGTTCAAGCTGTTGTGGAACTACTGCTCTGTGAGTTTTGCACTCTATATGAAGCCGACGTGGCGTTCCAATTTACGTTGGAACTATTATCAAAACAAGCCACAGATATTTCCGCCACTATTTCGATGCTTTTATAGAATGAATCCAAGAGAAACGATCCAAATACGCCGATCTTTTTGCTTTTTTGAATAATTATGCCGTGAAGCAATTAATCAGAAACGATTTTCGCATTTTCTTCAAGGCATCCAGAGCTACTTTGATTAATCATGCGTATGGGATCTTGAAGCGTCTAATCATTCCTGATGTGATCGTTGAAACTGAGACAACGATCATACCTGACGATCGGTACGAAGAAGATGCCTATATGAATATATTTCTGGTTTTTCGGTTAAAAAATAAAACTAAAACTTGTGAAGAGTCTGTAGCAAAGCAAAACACTGCCGTTGCTGGTGGCAAATACGTTGACGCCGGGATCCTTGCATACAATCCGTAAGGAATTCTCCTATTATGAATCGGAAGGGATTACGGGCAAGTATTTAACACTGATTTTCGACGGTCTTGGAACCAGTAGTTGGCAACATTGCTAACAAAATCCAATTCGGATTGGCAGATGAGTCGCTCAGTATGTAATGTCTACTTAAGTTTCGCTTTGCCCAGTTAAACAAGCAATGATTTTAACATTTGAAGTTTGTCAACAAATAATGTTTTTCATCCAAAAGTCCAAATCAATTTTTTTCTTTTACTACCCGAAATTTTCACAAAAACCGGTATTCTACCGGTATTACCGGTATTGACTCCATCAAATACCGAAAACCGGTATTTAACAAAAATGGCCAATACCGACCACCCTAGTTTCCACCGCATCACTCGCTTCATCTGCTTGCCCATCACTACGAAACCAACTCCATGCTCTGCTTTTTCACCGCCGCTGTGATAGATGTTATACTTGAATGCAGTATTGGTCGTGGGGTCCACGGCTCGGAATTCACGTTCTCCGGATCAAGGCCATCGGACTTCTTGAATAGCAGCCACGTTCACTCCAACCTTCTGCAGTTCACGAGCCAGAAGGCTCACTCGTCCAGGTTCGTTTAGGGTCCTGACATTCCAGGTACCGAGTTTCCAATCATAGTCCTTATTTCGTTGCCGGGTCGGTTGCCAAAAATAACGTTCTCTTTTTCTTCTATCTCCATTTTTCGTGGTATTTGAAAGGCTTCAGTAAGCTACCTTACCGGGGTCGCGTTACCTACATCGCGATGATGGGGCTGCCACCTTAGGTATAGCTGACGCGATACAGCATTTTGTTAATCAGCCGCTGGGTACCAGGCAGACGCTGTTTGAGCCGCACCTCCTGGTGAACAGACGCTCGAGGCGTACCTTCTCACTCTAGCTGATGTCAGAAGGACAACAGTGCCCAGGCTGCACTACCGGCTAAGTACACAACCCTTAGCTGGCGGTCTTTTGTCATCGGACGACCCGTGGAAGCGTGAGCTAGGGACTTGTGGGGACCAGAGCTCTGTTGGGTGCTCCTTCCTTGATATCAACCCACCATTTTGCAGCCACAACACCAAAACACAATGCCGAACATCCGATTTAAATTCATTGTTGACATTAAATTGGTATTAGTTAGGTTTACATTAAAATGATAATTTTGTGTTTATTATTAATCGATTCTAAAATTTGAAAAGTTATCGCCAATGACAACTCGCCTACTTTTCACACCTGAAAAGTTATCAAATGATAATTAATTATTGGCAGTGGCTGGTTTTCAACCAGCCGCTGCCAGCATTCAGTGCTATCGTATATGCGCGAATAGCCAGCATGAGTTAACTGCCAGAAATTTATATGGCGAAGGACATCTAACCTAACGAAATTAGGAACATTTCATGAAAAACTATTTGGTACCGGTTATGTATGAAGGTGTCCGTTACTACGCCTACCAAATATTTTTTCGATGAAGGTGCCTAATTTTGAGAAATCGAACCTTAGCTGCCTTTCGCCATACTGATTTCAGAAAGTTAACTTCTAGATTCATTCCAATAAATATCTATGAGAACGATTCAGCACAACCCTGGCTGATAGTGTACCGCTGCAACCATCACCGACGCAAACTGGAACAGAGACTAAGCACCTCATTATAGAAAAGCCCATCGTGAAAGCTGGGCTGTCAACGGCGTTTGGTGGTCATCCTATGGAGGAAGTCAGAGTAGGCGCGAGAAAGAAGTATTGATAATAATACTTATTCCTTCACGTGCGTTGCTTCGGACTTTGCGTTTACTCCGCCAGACTGATAGGAATCAGCAAAAAAAGAGCCAAAGAAAATTTCCCAGAACGCATCCACTGCAGCAGCGAAGAAGATTCCGAGCCCTTCTAATCAATAAACGTATGCGAGTAGCTGCCGCAAACGTCCCCAAGCTTTCGTGAAAAAAAAACGCATGTTAGTTGGTAGAAACTATAGATAGTGGAATATATAGATGAGCGAAGATAAATCCTCTGTCTCCAAACGAACTGTCAAACGTGTCTCCAAACGAGCATGACGTCACGATTTCAATGGAAACGTTAAGGGCTGTGACATATGCGCGTGTGCACGGGCAAAAAAATTGACTCAGCCATGCTTTCGCTCATCTATAGATTCTACTATCTATAGTAGAAACGAACTGGACCGCCTGAAGGCATGTAAGTCGCCTTAATTTGACGTCTATGCTGGCTTGAGGTCTCCAGTTAGCTTTGCAAATAAAGGCGCAGAATCCAGAGATGGCGAGATCGATTCTCGATCCGATCTAGGATGTTTTCGGTTGGGAAACATTTTCGATAGCCTGGGCATAGTGTATCCATTGTTTTTACTACACAAGAAACCTAATGGCGAGCAAAGAAAACTTTCAATTGTTTACTGAAGAAATGCTGATAGATTACTAAGTTGAAAATCAGGCCAAGTTTCAGTTGGAATGTAGTGCTATGGAAGAAGAAGCTTGCGATGCACTTACTAGATTAACTGATTCACCGAAACCGATTGCTAAACTGCTAGCAAGTTTTCAATAGTAAATATTATCATACATAAATATTGTAACACACTGGAGTCGGTTTTTACGCGGAGGATATGGGCCGCGTAAATTAAAACAACGTAAAAAACCGCGTAAATCCCAAAATATGTCTGAATGAACCGCGTAAATCCCGAAATTCGAGTGAAAAAAAATCGCATAAAAAGTGATTCGTGTAGAAAAACCACTTAAAAAAGACTTCAGTGTACATCGGGTATGAAGCGTTGACTCTTCCTTGATCGAATGGTCCAAGAAAATTGAAAATCGTTTTTCGATTTTTTGCAATCGTAAAGTGTACCCCAATATAGAAAAGACAGACGTAGTTCTACGTCAAAAAGGAATATAGTTTCGAAGATACGAATATCACAATCTCACGATGTTTTTCATTTACTTGTTATAGAATAGAAACACCAGTAAGTCAAGTTTACAAGTAGATGCATACCATTAATCCACAGGACCAATTCCAACAACCTACAGCTTCCTGTTCATCAGCATGTTTCCAGACATGGTACATCAAGCTACAATTCGTGTACATTAAATTTAATTAAACTAATAAATATGGAAATGCAAATTAATTTCTCCTGTCAGAGCGCCAGACATAACGTTTCAGAAGCGAGAAAAAGTTTTGCAACAGACAAATATTATCGCAACCTATGACTCCGCCATACCCGCAATGAATTTGATCCATTTTAACCGGAAAAGACGCACTGCGTGTCGAACAGTGCGAAAATCGAATAGATGCTGACACAAGTTCACTCTTGGAAGAGGCAAACGAAGTGTACTCAAAACGGGAAATATTAATTAATCCAATTAGTCTCGCACTTAAGATGAATGTCTATTTTTGAGTGGACCTCAGTTTTCCTCCACTTAGTATCCTTGCATATTCATCCTGCCTACCTTTGGTTGAATTAAGATTTGAATTTTACATCACAATATGATTATTTGAAATACTCACAACTTGTACTCTTGTCTAGTTTTGAAAATTTGTGCATGAAAAACGCCTTAGGTGGAAGACATGCATCAGAAGTAATTTAATATTGAACAAAACTTTTCTTGGCTAGTGAGTAGAAATAGTCATAATAGAAATTGTCTAGCTTTATTTTGAAATTGGAAAGCATGTTTCCCGATGTTTATACATTCCAATACACATCGATATGGAAGTTGATAAAAATACGAACTAGCATCAGTAGCTCATCTATGAAATTATAGCCGAACCATAAAGAAGCATGATGTGACTGTAACCAAACGCAAAAAACACATCGCGATAAAAAGAAAATCAATGAGCTGGAAAATTTCTTATCACGTAACTGTTAATGAAGCTTTTTCTTTCCACGGACCAGACTTAAATGGTCTCGTTCTCCGAGGTATAGAAAAAAATACCTACATGTAGCGCTCTTCCTGCTTGATCGTTCCGACCTCACGAAGCAAAGTGCCATCACTGATATCAAAAATCCAATGGATTCCCGAAGAGGACTTCTTTGACGCCAGGCGACCCGATGTCGAGATGTGAAGGAAAAAAAGGAGAAACGCTAGCTGCATATATACTGCGCGTGAAAGCATATCCGTCGTATATAGACAGGCATTTAGGTAAATATTGGACTGTTGTGCTTTTACGGGTGGCGGTAGTGGACGCAAAAAGCAATCTTGTTAAACTTCACGTATTTATCTCTTTCGCTTGCAGTTTAACTTCCGGGTCGTGACAACAGTGGGAACTGAGAAGTGTCGTGCTTTGTCAATTGATACGTTTTTTATTCAATGTGGATTTTATTCTTCCATCATCCACTCTCTTATGGAATATATTCGATTGCCTTCGTCTATTAGTTCTCAAACTCCTTCCTTCAAACAGTATATTGTGTTTCCGCTTTTAGCCGAAAGATGAAAGCTGTGTTTTGCTAAGCTACTCAGCAAAAACAATTGTTGAATCACTTGTCATAAGACGAGTTTGTATAATCCCATTGAATTCCACCACTTAATTGTATCTTGACAGATACGTATTTCGACCTCAACAGTATGGCCGTCCTCAGTGTCTCGTACTTGACTCGACTATTACATTCGAAACAGATGCACATAGACTATTCCCCGTCAGAGCTGTGATATTACACTCTTTCGATGTACTCGAGAGCTTGCTGTGTAATAAACAGAACCGATGTACCGATTCCAAAGGGAATACTTCGAGGATTTCAAAGGGAATCATTCGGAAATTCCAAAAGGAATCGTTCAGGGATTCCACAAGAGGATCCATCAGGGATTCCAAAGAAAATCCTTCGAAGATTTCAAAGGAAATTCTTCAGGGATTCCAGAGGAAAATTTTAGGGGTTTGTCGTGTCAGGGGGAGACGGCTGCATCCGAATCAGCCATCTCCAGCTGCTGCTCGATCCGCAGCAGCTCGGAAGCACTACTACTTCCCGCGAAATACATCACAAAACTGAAGGCTAACTCCGCTCATCTGTCACCGTCACATTTGGCACTCATGACCAATGTATATGCCCTCCTACTCAGTTTATATATATTTTATCATACCCCTCTAAATCCCTACATCTTCCTCCTGTTCTACACACTCAGTTTTTATTTCTGCAGCTCGGCAAAAATCCGCACAGCCGTGCGCCAGCAAAATAAATAACTGATATTCCGGCAAAAATAGCGTTTGTTAGCTGATTTTCGGCAAATTATTTGC
Organism: Armigeres subalbatus; assembly: GCF_024139115.2. Lineage (NCBI taxonomy): Eukaryota > Metazoa > Arthropoda > Insecta > Diptera > Culicidae > Armigeres > Armigeres subalbatus. The sequence goes on along the minus strand of NC_085141.1, from coordinate 265,434,577 downwards.
TGATTATCAGCAATTTTGACAGAAATCTCGGCAAAAACATGTTTGCTGGGGCACGGCTGTGCGATTCTCGGTAAAAGTTCAACATTTTGCTGAGATCCCGGTAAAAAAATTAAGTGTGTACTCTCTTACAATTGTATCATCATAACAATCTTGCATCAAAATCAGAAATAAATCATCAACAATATTCTACGCAACTCATTGCTTACATGTATCTCTCTTTGTTTACATTTTTAAACACTGAACTCAAATCAACAACTGATCTCGTAACTAATCTCGGAATACAGTCATAGATGGAGCTTACCAGGCTCTAGAACATCAATCTAGCATTAAAATCAGAAACAAATCATCAAAAACATTTTACGGAACTATTTACTTTCATGTTCTCATTCTTTGTTTACATTTTCTAACATTAAACTCAAGTCAACCACTGATCTCGGAATGCAGTCATGGATAGAACTTACCAGGCTCTAGAACATCAGTCTTACATCAAAATCAGAAATAAATAGTCAACAATATTCTACGCAACTCATTGCTTACATGTTTCTCTCTTTGTTTATATTTTCTAACACTGAACTCAAATCAACAACTGATCTCGTAATGCCGCCATAGACAAAGCTTACCAGGCTTAAGGCTCTATAAACCGTAATCAATTTGATGATGAAGATGATTTTGTTCTCATTCGCACTAATACTAATGCAATTTTAGACTAAATTCAATATTTCACTGCTATTCATCAACTTACCTCTGTCAGCGTATATTCATGGTATTTTCATATGAATTTTTCACTCACCTAGCTAATTAACTATTAATTATTTGACTGAAAAGCGCTTAAAACTGCTTTTTTCCTAGACAAATTTTCGTATACTAATTGTACACACACCAACTCCGAACGATTGAAACACACGCATACACTTATTTTGAACATGCACTCAGTTTTTCACTCGTTCTTTTCTCGCCGTTTTCTTTATTTTATCTCAACTAAACATAATTCACTACCTAACTTTCACTTTTGTCTTTGATGTTGAACACAAATTTCTTCACTTCATGTCGAAAAAACAACGAAAACTGCTTTAAAAAATTTGAAGTGAGAGACAAATTTGACGGCCGTATTGTGAATGTTGCAAAATTCGGAACACCCAAATTCACTACCGCATTAGGTGAAATAGTGCGCTCAATATCTCGGCAAAGCAACTTAGAAATATCGAAACAATACATCGAATATGCTAGTCGACACCGTCGACACGCAAACAACTATATGCATATACAAGAAAAGAATCATCATTTCATCGTTGCCAGATTTGTTTAATCAAATAATTATTGCGGTTTGTCGAATTAATCAAATCAACCAGAAAAAAGAAAAGATTTCTTCTGTAGGCAGGGTGGAGAATGGTTGACATTTAATTTAACCGTACCATTCATCCTACCATGCAGTCAAAAAAAAAACAAAACCACGGCAGCCGCAGCAGCAGCCACGACCAAGCAGACGACAGCGCATACTTTTACTGTGTTCTCCCCCCACAATCGTATAATAATTTCTCAACATATAATCGGTTTTGGTGGCAAATATACATTTCATTATTCCTTACTCATTTTACAGATTAGAACTAATAAATCAGTATCTGTGGCTAGCACTCTTTCAAAGCTGTGTGCCACAGCCTAATTCAACTCGATTCTGTTCTATTTGCACTGCGCACAAGAAAGTGTGGATGGATGGCACGAGACTCACGCAGCAGCAAACAAACAGTCTGCGGATGAAGAATAAAAAAGACATAATTTCGTCTTACATTAATTTGGGAAACTGTCTCAGTGTGCTCGGTGCACGAAATTTTACCGGATAAAATGTAAATATTCGGAGAATCAAAGTGTTTTACTGTACTTTCACCAACACTGTATGTTGAAAGCCCAGTGGTGTATGAAGAATTTTAAAATAAGTTTCCATATAATAAATATTTCATAAATGCTCAAAAGTAAACATTTTGTTGCAGCTGGCAACATTATGTAGCAGCTGACAAGCTTTTACCACCCCATTTCCACCCACCTCAAATTTTCGTCACTTTTTCGTACTAGTTGTCTCACCAATACTAACAAACAATAACGTCATTAATTTTCAAAACAGAGTTATGGAGCCTTGAGCCTTAAGAACATCAATCTCTCATCAAAATCAGAAACAAATCATCAACAATATTCTACGCCAGTATTTGCTTACATGTTCTTACTCTTTGTTTATATTTTCTAACACTGAACTCAAATAAACCAATGATCTCGGAATGCAGTCATGGATAGAACTTACCAGGCTCTAGAACATCAATCTTGCATCAAAATCAGAAACAAATCATCAAAAATATTGTACGGAACTCATTGCTTACATGTTTTCTCTCTTTGTTTACATTATCTAACACTGAACTCAAGTCAACCACTGATCTCAGAATGCAGTCATAGATAGAGCTTACTAGGCTCTTGAACATCAATCTCGCATTAAAATCAGAAACAAATCACCAAAAACATTCTACGGAACTATTTACTTTCATGTTCTTGCTATTTGTTTACATTTTCTAACATTGAACTCAAGTCAACCACTGATCTCGGAATGCAGTCATAGATAGAGCTTACCAGGCTCTAGAACATCAATCTTGCATCCAAATCAGAAACAAATCATCAAAATTATTCTACGGAACTATTTACTTTCATGTTCTCACTCTTTGTTTACATTTTCTAACACTAAACTCAAGTCAACCACTGATCTCGGAATGCAGTCATAGATAGAACTTACCAGGCTCTAGAACATCAATCTTGCATCAAAATCAGAAATAAATCGTCAACAATATTCTACGCAACTCATTGCTTACATGTTTCTCTCTTTGTTTACATTTTCTATCACTGAACTCAAATCAACTACTGATCTCGGAATGCAGTCATCGATAGAACTTACAAGACTCTAGAACATCAATCTTGCATTAAAATCCGAAACAAATCATCAAAAGCATTCTACGGAACTATTTACTTTCATGTTCTCACTCTTTGTTTACATTTTCTAACACTAAACTCCAATAAACCAATGATCTCGGAATGCAGTCATGGATAGAACTTACCAGGCTGTAGAACATCAATCTTGCATTACAATCAGAAACAAATCATCAAAAATATTCTACGGAACTATTTACTTTCATGTTCTCATTCTTTGTTTACATTTTCTAACATTGAACTCAAGTCAACCACTGATCTCGGATTGTAGTCACGGATATAACCTACCAGGCTTTAGAACATCAATCTTGCATCTAAATCTAAAACAAATCATCAACAATATTCTACGCAACTATTTGCTCACATATTCATACATTGGTACCCTCTCGGGGGAATGATTGTTTACCCTATCAGGGATACCCTCTCGGGGGAATTATTGTTTACCCTCTCGGGGGAATTATTGTGTACCCTCTCAGGGGAATGATTGTTTACCCTATCAGGGATACCCTCTCGGGGGAATGATTGTTAACCCTATCAGGGATACCCTCTCGGGGGAATGATTGTTTACCCTATCAGGGATTACCTTTCGGAAAATTATTTTCTAGTTCACACTACTAATAATCCACACTTTGAAATCTATAGATTTAATCAACTTAGTTTATCAGCGCACACATAAATATCTTCCACGCGATATACAAATAATATATATATTCAAATAAATTTGCTATTTGTCTCGAATAAAAAATTTACATTTACATTCTCAAGAAAAACAATGTATGTGCCCTCCTACTCAGTTTATATATATTTTACCATACCCCTCTCAATCCCTACAGGGTTGACTCCAACTCCTTCGTTGACTCCAAAATGAATGCTTCGGGGATTATAAAGGTAATTTTTAGTAGTTCTCGAGGGAATCCTTCGGTTATTTTAAAAAGATTTCTTCGGAGAATCTTCGGAGATTCCAAAAGGAATCCTTCAATGATTAAAAAGGGAATCCTTTAGGGAATCCAAAGGAAATCTTACAGGAATTTCAAAACGAATGTTTAGGGGTTTCAGAGGGAATCTTTCGGCGACTCCAAAATGAATCCTTCCAAAGGGAATTTTTAGGGGTTCCAGAGGGAATCGTTTTGTTATTCCAAAATGATTCCTTCGGGGACTCCAAGGTAAATATTTATGGATTCCACAGGGAATTTTCCGAGGATTCCAAAGCGAATCCTTCGAAGATTCCAAAAGAAATCCTTCAGGGATTCCAAAGGGAATTTTCAGGGTTTCCAGAGGGTATCCTTCAGTGACTCCAGAATAAATCCTTCGAGGATTCTTAACAGAATCAAACGGAATCCTTCGGGAATTCCAAAGAGATTCCTTCGGTGATTCCAAATGAAATACTTCGGGGATTCCAAAGGCAATCCTTCGCTAATTTTAAAGGCAATTCTTCATGGATTTTAAAGGGAATCCTTCGGGGATTTCAAATGGATTCCGATACGAATTTCAAAGAGATTTTTTGGGGTTCCAGGGTGAATCCTCCGCGGATTCCAAAGGGAATCCTTTGGTGATTCCAATATGGATCCTTAAAAGGGATTCCAAAAAGAATACTTCAAAGATTCCGAAGTGAATCCTTCGAGGTAAATCCTTTGAAAATTTCTAAGGAAATACTTCGCGGCTGCCGGAGAAACTTCAAGGATTTCGAAAGAAATACATTGGGGATTCCAAATTCTCAAAAGATTTCCACTAGAATACCCGAAAATTTTTCTTTGGAAGCTTCGAAGGATTTTTTTCGTAATCCCCGAAAGATTTTCGTTGGAAGCCCCGAATGATTTTCTTCTGAAGTTCTGAAGCATTCTTTCTAAAATCCCCGATCAATTTACTTTGGGAGTCCTCAAAGGATTCCCCTTTGAATCTCTGAAGGATTTCCTTTGGAATCTTCGAAGAATTTACTTTGAATACCGTTAGGAGTCACGAAAAATTCCCTTTGGAATTTCCGTCAGATACCTTTTGGCATTCCTGAAGTATTCCCTTTAGAATAACCGATGTATTCCCTTTAGAATTACTGAAAGATTCCCTCTGGAACCCCTTACTGGAATCCCTTTGGAATCCTCGAAGGATTTCCTTTGAAATCCTCGAAGGATTCCCTTTTGAATCCCCGAAAGATTCCCTTTTGAATCGCTCATAAATTTTTCTTTTGAATCCTCTAAGGATTCCTTCTGGAATCACCGAAAGATTCACTTTCAAATCCTCGCATGATTCCCGTTGGCATTCCCGAAGGATTCCCTTTGGAATTTCCGAAGGATTCCCTTTGGAATCTCCGAAGGATTCATTTTGAAATCACCGAAGGATTCCTGCTGGAACCTTTAGAAGTTACTTTTGGAATTCCCGAAGGACTCCCTTTGGAATCTCCAAAGGATTTTCTTTAGAATCCCTTTGGAATACCCAAAGCATTCTTTTAAAATCCCCGAAGAGTTCCCTTTGAAATCTCCGAAAAATTTCATATGGAATCACTGAAGGATTGCCTTTGGAATCCCCGAAGGATTGCCTTTGAAATCCCCGAAAAATTCCCCTTTAATATCCCCGAAGGATTCCTTTTTGAATACCCAAAGGATTACCTTTTGATCTCTGAAGGATTATCTGTAGAATCTCCGTAGAATTACCGCTGTGAGCTCCGAAAAATTCCCTTTGGAATCCCCTAAGAATTCCTTTTTGAATCTCTGATACATTTTCTTTGGAATCCTCTAAGGATTCCTTTTGGAATAACCGAAGGATTCACTTTAAAATCCTCAAATGATTTCCGTTGGCATCCCCGAAGGATTCCCTTTAGAACCCTAGTAACACAAATCAGTTCGATTTGGTTGCAGTTACTCCAATGTGACCCGGATTCCGTTCAGAATGATTCATTTAGAAGGATTCCTTTCAAGATCCTTTCTTTGATTGAGAACATCCATAAATTACGTAAAGCTTAGAAGGGTGACGACCAATACAAAATTTTCAGATACTTCATACAAAAAGTGTGACTTGGAAATGGCCAATTTTTGCGTTTCGTAATTAATGGATCTTTCTTATTCAAATTCCAAAAGGATTTTCTTCGGAATCCCAAAAATACTCAGAATTCCAAAAGAACTCCTTTCGGAATCCCAAAAGGATGCATTCTGCAATCCCTAAATGATTCCCTCCCTAAATGAATCTTTCATAATTCCTAAAGAACTACTTTCGAAATCTGTAAATGATATTCCTTCCGGAATCCCAAAATAATTCCTTTCGGAATTCCAAAAGGATTCATTCTGGAATCCCAAAGAATTGCTTTCAGAATCCTGGAAGAAATCCTTTCAGAATCCAAAAAAAAGTTCATTTCGGAATCCTATACCTCTTTTGGAATTCTAAAATGACTCCGTTTAGGAAAATCAAAAGTATGTATTCCTTTAAGAATGAAAAAGGGAAAAATTTCTTTCGTAATCCCAAAAAAGATTACGCAATCCCAAGAAGATTCGGTTCAAAATCTTATTAGGATAACATTCAATCTCAAATACATTCCGTCGGAAACCCTTGAAGAATATCATTCGGAATTCCAATAGGATTTCTTTCGGAATACCTACACGAATCTGTTTGGAATCCTAAACGGACTCCTTTCGGAATCCCAAAAGGACTCCTTTAGAATTCCCAAAAGGTTTTTTTTTCGGAATCCCAAAAGAACTTTTTCAGAATCCCAAACAAAAGAATTTCTCCCGAAATCGCAAAGGAAGCCTTTCAAAATCCAAAAATGATTATTTTCGAAATCCCTCAATGATTCGTATCGGATTCCCGAAAGCAATCCTATCAAAATCACACAAGTATTTCTATCACAATCCCTGAAGGATTCTTTCCGCAATACTGAAACGATTTTTTTGTATCCCAAAGATTCTTTTCGGAACCGCAAATAGATTCCTTAAGGAGCGTTTCCTATCGGAATCTCAAAAGGATTTCTTTCGCGCGCTCTCGTTATTCTTTCGGAATCTCAAAACGTTAAAATGTATAAAAATTGAAGTCACTGTCTGTCATACCGATTGCAAATACTCAGTTTAAAATAATAAAGTCAATTCAATTCTATATATCAATTCAGTTTGCTAGCTAAATAATACCCATTATTTATAATAACAAATTTCTACATACTTTACTTTCTACATACGCTTGCCTTTCAGTTCCACTGCCAAAGTGATCGAAGGATAATCGCGGGTTCATATTTTGAGCACCGTGCCGATATTCTTCTTGTACCACCCATAAAGAACCGGATTGCTTCTGTTCTGTGAGAAGCGGTTCAAACAAAGCCAACAAAACAACGACTGAATATAGAAACACCCGAAAGGTAATGTTGTTCATTTTAACAACCAGAAATTCCGTGCTGATATTAAAGAAATACATTACAAATCTATTGAACAGCAGCTAATTTTAATGCAATGCTTCGAGCAATTATAAAAACAAAAGATAACACAGAAAGACGAACTACGAAAGCTGCCCTAGACCATCAGACCAAGTTCCAGTTGGAATATGAAGCCATAGAAAAAGAAGAAGAGATAATTGATTTACACTCTTCAAAAACAGTACTCACCAGCAGTGTTGTAAAATGTCATTTGCATTCGTTTGTGTAATTTTCCCAGAACTTTTTCCAGACGGTAGCTATCAATTCATGATGTATGACGAACTTATAGTGCTTAAATGTGCCTACAACTTTGTCTAACAAGACATTGCTGTAAATATGTAATCTGGGGCGTGGGAGGCAAAATGTCATTCAAATGACATTATGTCAAATGACACACAGTAAAAAATAAAAAGTAATATCACATCAGATTTGATGCACATCATCCCCGTCGTAAATAAGGTGCTTTATTACATCTGAATGATGTAGTAAAAAGTTGACGTACTTGATATTTCGTTCTCAAATTAAAACGATGTAATACAATTTCGACGTAATATTTTCGACGTAATTGAATAAACGACGTAAAAATCGGATGGGATGAATCTCGCTTCCGGAAGCAGGATTAGGGGAATTCGGATTATTTCTTTCATGCTGGAAAATATATTTTCAGAGGATACAATTTCACATTTTATTTATTTTTGACACATTTTTTGTTTCTACAAATAATAATTTATACATTTACTCAATTTTTTATTTTGATTTTAAGCATGATACTTTTAGTTTTAAATCAATGAATCGCCTGCTTTGAGCGTGCTTACAGCGGCACACTAGGAGTTAACTTTCTGAAATCAGTATGGCGAAAGGCATCTAAGGTTCGATTTCTCAAAATTAAGCACCTTCATCGAAAAAATATTTGGTAGGCGTAGTAGCGGACACCTTTCTACATAACCGGTACCAAATAGTTTTTCATGAAAAGTTCCTAATTTTGAGAAAACCCACATTAGATGTCTTTCGCCATACAAATTTCTGGTGGATAACTCCTGCTGGCTATTTTACGCATATACTATAGCGCCTGGATGTGGTAGCGGCGAGTAGAAAATCAGCCACTGCCAATAATTCATTAAAACCAATCAATCAATCAAATAAATTATCAAATCTAAATTGTAGTTTCGATTTCAAATATGAAAATTTTAATTTTTAAGTTGGTATTTTTGAATTTGAATTCCAATTTTTAAATATACCAATTCATTTATGGAAGATTCATTAATTACGTAACGCTAAAATTGCCCATTTGCATCACCCTCCCCATTAGTCACAATTTTTGTATGAAGCATCTGAGAATTTGGTATGGATTGTCAAAATTCTGGCAAACCCCCCTTCCATCTCTAAGCGTTACGTTATTCATGGATGTTCCCTAACTTCTTATTTTCAATTTTCATTCCTTTAATTTTTATTTTTGGTGGCTCGACGTGAACATGATTCAGGCATTGAAAATTAATCTAAGAATATTTCCAGGAATTCCTTCGGAAGTTTCAACGAGAATTGTTCCGGAAGTTCCTCCAGAAATTCCTCCGGAAGTTCCCCCAGAAATTCATACGGAAGTTCTTCCAGAAATTTCTCCGGAAGTTCCTCCAGGAATTCCTCCGGAAGTTCCTCCGGAAGTTCCTGCAAGAATTCCTCCGGAAATTCCTCCAGGAATTCCTCCGGAAGTTCCTCCAGGAATTCCTCCGGAAGTTCCTCCAGGAATTCCTCCGGAAGTTCCTCCAGGAATTCCTCCGGAAGTTCCTCCAGGAATTCCTCCGGAAGTTCCTCCAGGAATTCCTCCGGAAGTTCCTCCAGGAATTCCTCCGGAAGTTCCTCCAGGAATTCCTCCGGAAGTTCCTCCAGGAATTCCTCCGGAAGTTCCTCCAGGAATTCCTCCGGAAGTTCCTCCAGAAATCCCTTCTTACAGGAATCCCTCCAGAAGTTCCTCCAAAAATACCTCCGGAAATTCCTTCAGGAATCCCTCCGGAAGTTCCTCCTGGAATCCCTCCTGAAACTCCTCCGGGAATTTCTCCGGAAGTTCCTTCGTAACAACTTCCAGGAATTCCTCTGGAACAACCTTCAGGAATTCCTCCGGAAGTTCCTTCAGGAATTTCTCCGGAAGATTTTTCAGGAATTTACCTGGAAGACCCTTCAGGAAATCCTCCGGAAGATCCGTCAGGAATTCCTCCGGAAGTTCCTCCAGGTATTCCTCCGGAAGTTCCTCCAGGAATTCCTCCGGAAGTTCCTTCAGGAATTCCTACGGAAGTTGCTCAAGATATTCCTCCGGAAGATCCTTTAGGAATTCCTCCGGAAGATCCTTCAGAATTTCCACCGGAAGATCCTTCAGGAATTTCTCTGGAAGATCCTTCAGGAATTTCTCCGGAAGATCCTTCAGAAATTCCTCCGGAAGTTCCTCCAGGAATTCCTATGGAAGTTTCTTCAGGAATCCTTCAGGAACTCCTTTGGAAGACCCGTCAGGAATTCCTCCGAAAGTTCCTCCAGGTATTCCTCCGGATGTACCTTCAGGAATTCCTCCGGAAGTTCCTCCAGGTATTCCTCCGGAAGATCCTTTAGGAATTCCTCTGAAAGTTCCTTCAGGAATTCCTTAGGAAAGTACTTCAGGAATTCCATCCGTAAATCCTTCTGGAATTCCTCCGGAAGTTCCTTCATGAATCCTTCCGGAAGTTCCTCTAGGAATCCCTCCAGAAGTTCCTCCAGGAATTTCTCCGGAAGATCCTTCAGGAATTCCTCCGAAAGTTCCTTCAGGATTCCTATGGGAGTTCCTTCAGGAATTCCTCCGGAAATTGCTTCAGGAATTCCTCCGGAAGTTCCTTCAGGAATTCCTCCGGAGGTTCCTTCAGGAATTCCTCCGGAAGTTCCTTCTGCAATTCCTCCGGAAGATCCTTCAGGAATTCCTCGAGGAACTTCCGGAGGAATTCCTGGAGGAACTTCCGGAGGAATTCCTGGAGGAACTTCCGGAGGAATTCCTGGAGGAACTTCCGGAGGAATTACTGGAGGAACTTCCGGAGGAATTACTGGAGGAACTTCCGAAGGAATTCCTGGAGGAACCTCCGGAGGAATTCCTGGAGGAACTTCCGGAGGAATCCCTGGAGGAACTTTCGGAGGAATTCGTGGAGGAACTTCCCAAGGAATTCCTGGAGGAACTTCCGGAGGAATTCCTGGAGGAACTTCCGGAGGAATTCCTGGAGGAACTTCCGGAAGAATTCCTGGAGGAACTTCCGGAGGAATTCCTGGAGGAACTTCCGGAGGAGTTCCTGGAGGAACTTCCGGATGAATTTCTGGAGAAACTTCCGGAGGAATTCCTGGAGGAACTTCCGGAGGAATTCCTGGAGGAACTTCCGGAGGAATTTCCGGGAAGATTCCTGAAGGATCTTCTGGAGGAATTAACGGAGAATTGCTAGAGAAACTTTCGGAAGAACTCCTGGAAGAAATTCCGGAGGAATTGCTAGAGGAACTTCTGGAGGAATTCCAGGAGGATTGTCCAGAGGAATTTCGAGATGAACTATCTAATGAACTTATTGAAGAACTTCCTTACAAACTTGTGGTGGAACTTCCTGAGAATTGATTTAGGAACTATTGAAAAATCTGGCGGAAGTTTTGGCGCTTGAAACTGGTTCACGCCTACCCACGCCGCCGCCGATCAGCAACGGCGTGACGCCGCCACGCCGCAGCCGCAGGCTGAAAACGATCTATCACACCGTCCCGGGAAAAAATCAATTGGCGCACATGTCTAAAAAATTGAGAATTAAAAATCAAAATTAATTGCATATTATTCGGCAACTCGGCTGAAAACGATCTATCACACCGTCCCGGGAAAAAATCAATTGGCGCACATGTTAAAAAATTGAGAATTAAAAATCAAAATTAATTGCATATTATTCGGCAACTCGGCCGTACGAAAACCATTTTTTTGTTAAATATATGGCTGTGCATGTGCACAGCACATGTTTCGAAATGGACAAATTGATATGTAATTTGCGAAAAAGAATCCACGTGTCTTGGAGGGACTCGAACCCTCAACCTTCTACTCCTACCTACTTCTTTTTCGCAAATTTCATATCAATTTGTCCATTTCGAAACATGTGCTGTGCATATGCACAGCCAAAATATTAAACAAAGAAAAAAAATTAAAAATTATAAATTATGAATTCAAAATTCAAAATTAATATTAAAAATAAAAAATAAAAAATTAAGAATTCAAAATAAAAAATTTAAATTTTTATTTCAAAACCAAAAAATTAAAATTTTTAATTCAAAACCTAAAAATTAAAAAATTTCAATTTAAAACTTCAAAATAAAAATTGAAAATTAAAAAGTACAAATTTTAAAATGAAAAATAAAAATTAAAGATAGAAATTAAAAATTAATAATTGAAAATTTAAAATTAAAAAAAAATATTTTTTTATAATTTTTTTCTTGTCTTTGTTTTTACGTCGGTTCAGTGCTCTAACTCATTTTGCTTACGAAAATTATGAGATTTAGGGTTTGGCCAGAGTAGACGCGAAGTGCGAAGCGAAGCGTCCATACGATTTGACAGCTCCTTATTATTGACTGTTGCTCCTTTGCGTGCAGTTTTCGCGCAGCGTCGCGTAGACGCGTCTACTCTGGCAGGCACCTTACGCGGCTCACAAGTGGTTTCAAAAATAAAAAAAAAATGTTGCCAAAATCGAATGGGGTCTGTATTAGGAATAATCACTTTTTCGTTGTTTTACCGGGTAGCGTAGGAGTTTCCCATTTCCTGCTAGCAGCTGTTCAGTCGCACCACTCCTCCACCGTTTTGCTTAGGGCCGAAAACACCGAAAATTGAACACTGACACGATAAACTCCGGAATACTCGTTGGCTGGACACTTGTTCGTGAAATTCAGCGATCACTGCAACAATAACATTTTAACATTGCAATAAACCTCCTGCCGATCGGAAACTTACCTTTCATCTTGAATCTAATTTAATTCATTCTGAACTTAACAAACACTCGATTCCCGTAATTATATTTAAACTTCATGCTTTATATTTATTGAACACTTAAAACGCACTTTGTTTAAGCTTCATGCTTCGCACAACAAGTTTTTCTCCACGCACCGACATGTTCGTCAACCAGCAACAAGAAAATTTTTCTTCTGACTGACAGTTCGTTTCGAGTGGCGGGTTTGAGTGCGATTCCTGCAATGTTCTGCAATTTCACGTTGATTTAACATAATATACAACATAAGTATGTAATATTACGCTTCTTTTCCAACTGGCATGATGTGCATCATTTTATGTGTAAGAAATTACCGATTTATAAAGGTAATGTTACGTACTTTGCGTGCAGCCGAAAAAATATTTTTCTCCGTTAGATTTTACGTTCAGTTATGTAATAAAACATCGAATTGACTTGAAAATACATCAAATCGGCAATTACATAGGTTTTTTAAGTACATTGACCAATGTTACGTCATGGGATATTAATATTTTTTTTGCTGTGCACGTGACATTTTGGAGAGTTTTCACTCTGCAGCCTCAGATGTTATATTTAGAGCAATGTACCCTTGGACAAAAATGTAGCCCTACTCAAGAGTTATGAGTACATCTAAAATTATGGAATAAATTTGGTTTCTAAAGAAAGTTATGAACGAATTAGTCAAATGACATGCAGATGACATTTTACAAGCCTGCTCACCAGATCCTCATTCAACTAATTCGGCAAGCCACCAATGACGACATTGTAAGGACAATCGTGCCCAACCGTACTAATCAAACCGCAGATTTTTTTTCTGGAAAACAAAAAAAAAACGTCGGTTACTTATTTGCAACGAAATCCATAAAGAAAAATACTTACTTGGACCGTAGTACGGCTGGTACAGTGAAGTCGGTCATGCCAGGTTGGTGCAGGATACTACCCCTTGACGTAAATGCCGTTGCTTGAATAGTATCGTCAATCGAACGGATTCCAGAAAAAGGAAATTGTTGTCAAGAGTCACCTGACAAGCAAGACCGGGGTTGCAGCTGCTTGGTCCACACCGGGCTGGTGTTCGTTAAAGAACTGCATCGTCTCCTCCTGGGTGACACCGAATGGAATGTAGCCCACGTATACAATCAAACAGTCTGTCGCCGGATAGTCGACTCAGTGACCAGGGGCTGACCGGCCGCCTCCTAAGTCATATAATATGATGTACTGTTGCGGAGTAATGTGGTCGAATCCCGGCGGCGGTACACCCGTGAACATAGTTTCCAGCTGCTAGAGCTTCCTTCGCGGTACGAAAAGCTCGATCGTGACTTCTACTGCACCGTCATTCAAGGGATCGGAACTTATCGCGCCGAGTGGGACCTCAATCTACGGAAGAAAAGTGGAATTGTCGGAAACATTGTCAAATACAAAATTCACAATTACCTACCCATTTTCAGAAGAAACTGCCAACATGAAGAAATACAACTAACGCACTACTATAAATCAGTGTTAATTGTGCAATCAGAACACAATTTTCACCGACAAAACAAATATGGTGACGTTCCTCATTGATGACACGACACGCTACGCAAAACAAAAGCGAAAAGTGTTGCTAGATTGAAAAACAAACAATATTACATTCATTTTGTGTAATATGACACAAACAATTTGGAATCAACTATGTGCATCTGATTCTGCGTAATATTCACCATTTCAACATTCAAATATTACACAGGAATTTGGTGAATCTAATTTTTGTGTAAATTGCAGCTGATGTAATATTACATCAAAATGGATGTTAATATGCATTCAAATTCGAACTTTACATCTATTTTTTAGTACATTGCTTTAATTACGTCGATGGATATTGCTTTATTTTTTGCTGTGTAGTAAATAACATAGTTAACTGAATAACCAAGTTCGATACACTGAAGACGGGTGAGGTGAGGTCGAAATACGTATCTGTAAATATTACAAAACGTAGTGGAATTAAATGGAGTAGTACTACACTCGTCTAATGACAGTTGAAGACATTCCACTAAAAGAGCTTAAATAATTTTCTTTTTTCAAAAGTTATTTACAATTCGGATTTTTTGATTAACATATAATAATTAAAAGATCATAGAACTTTGTCAAACAGATCATTGTTCTTAATACAAAGTGCGACGCATGAGAACGAAATCACGGCTCTCACGTCACCTATTTCACATTTAGAGCAATGAAATATTATAAAAAATTATAGGATCCTTTAAGAGCTACATGTTTAAAGAAAAACAAAAAGCATACTTGAAATCTGTCGTTTAAGGGGTAAAAGGTAGAAATCCGTTCACTGAGATAAAACACTGTTAATGCTAAAAATATTTCAACACATCCTAACGCGGTCGATATGAAAATTTTGGAATGACCCCGGCATAGTAAAGAGAGACGTAAGATATATAAATACATATGAAAAAGATATATGAATTTAAGATTTATTGAATTAATGAGTTAAAAAAAATCTGTAGCAGGTTAATGTCAATAATGTTCCCAGGAGGACTAAACGTCGCTTATTGAAGTCGTTTCTGAAAATTTGTCAGTTTTACTGGTAGTTACATGTAGTCTATAAATATTTAGAGTATTGCTTAGAAAATACGAACAAAAATCTGTAAGGATTCCAGAGGACTGTTAAATTTTGTTTATTGAAATTCAGTCCAGAAAAAGTCAGTAGATTGCATACTATGATGATATTTAATAGAAGCTCCGTAAATACTATCCGTTCCAATCGTAAACTATTCTTAGAAAATTAAACTGGGTTTGAAACGGACATGCTCATAGGATTCCGACGAACACTTATTCTAAGATCACTTCGAATAACGTCCGTGACCCTTCTCCTTCTCTCACCCTAGGAACTAGTGGAGGAAAAAGCATTTAGCGCAAAAAATATACTTCATCCAGAACCTTGTATGGAAAGAATGGTTTCCTGCTTCCATCCAATAGCTTTTAAAATAACACTCAATGACACGTCGAGACTTGGCATCGCTTCAGCAGCACTAGCAGTAGCAGCAGCGAGAAAGCCTTCCTCTGGACAATGACAAGTCGGAAGCCAAATAATGGTAGACGTGCGGCGAGTTGCAGCTAAGGGAAATGGTACCGCACCACTTTTCATTGGAAATAAAAAAGGCATTTCCATAAGTTCCAGTTTTCAATTTGAATTTTAATATTTTTTCATCATTTCCCTTGGCATACACACGGAGTGGCTACATCCACGTCACGGAGTACATTGCATCTCGACTTGCCCGTCTTTTCGTGTCTCAACTTTTTCTCGAGCAAATTGCTTTGGAAAGTGCATCACGACGACGACGATGACGACAACGCTGGAGATTGCTGAAGCCCGGAGCTAAAGCTGGGGATATCACTTCGGAAGTCGTGTTTAGCGTTGAAGCCATCGAAATACCTTGGATAAGCTGCCACGGAAATCGAAAGACACCAGATGAAAGTATGCGGAAGGAGAGTGTATATTTATACGGTGTGATGAAAAATGAAGTTTACGTGAGCGTTTCGCTAATGAACCAGGACCATTATTTTGGGACGGTTTAATGTTTATCAATGTTGTCGCAGTCGTTTTTCACTTGGAGGGAGGCGGATGCCAAACGGAGGAATCGGTGGATTGTGGGGATCGCGTTCATGCTTTTGTGCTAATTCAGGTATGTAGCACTTTGCGGGAGTGGTCCAAAATTCGATCAATTAATTGTTGAAAGAAAAACATCTGATGGTCGCCTGGAACCCACCAAGCTATTATTTGCTTTTATCGAGAATGGCGTTAGGCGCTTTATATTCTAAAATGGAAGTGTTACTGAATGTCGGTAGACCAAGCTTACAGTAAATGTACGGAAAAGACAATTTCGTGTTTCTGAAAGCCGAAACGACTAATCATGTACTGGATTTGGTTCAAATCTGCTGATGTAACTTCACCAAATGTAAACCTCTTGGATTATTATATGTGGTCATACATTCAATCGAGGAAAAGACGAGCAAGAGGTGTTATTTTCGGCCCAGTTCATAGCCTTAGCTTTGAAAAATGTTTGTAGCTGGTTAAATTATTTTTTTGGTGGCAGTATTTTTACTTTGATTTATTGCTTTTTTTCGTATTCAAATATCTTTATTTCCATTTTCATAAAAACAAAACATGCCCAACCAAAGTTGCACAAAACTGTATTTGCTTGAAGTCTGAATTCTCCCGACATTCCGCTTTTAGATTTTTTTCCACTCAATTCCCACCAGAATCGTAAAGATTTCGTTCAGTCATTTATATCCTACTATTCCAACCGGATTCTTTTCCTTAGCTTTCATTTGTAAACTGGACCGATACGAAATGCTTTTAGTCAATTCCCTCGTGGGACAGCCGTAACTCCGCTCAGTTCACGGCTTTTGATAGAAAACCACTTGCTCTTGATGGTGGCATTACACAACTCCCAACTGGGACATTGCCCGTCTCTACTTAGTGTTTTATGAACACTTTGAAAACTATTTTAAATAAGAATGTTTGATCAACATTTACCCACACTGCACGGCATGAATTACAAGCGTCTAGGCATGACAATTTTCTGCTTAGCACTTTTATAATATTCGAACATAGCCACGCCACATTCAGCATGGCCATACTTCATACTGCTGAGCTTAGAAAGACACAAAAAGTAAAGTGATATGAAGCCACATTTGCGCCAAACTTCTATCTCAGTGCTCCACAGCAGGAGAAGCCAGCACCGGGATCAACATCAGAACGATCAATTTCTTTCTTCGACCACATCAAACCCAGCTCGGTGTGGCAGCCATGCTGTATGGGAAACTGAACAGAAAAAGTTTCTCTTGCTCTTGTTTGCGCCAAGCTTGCAACGGATCCGATTCGTTTCCGCAAAAAAGCAGGAAACAAATTTTGGTCCATATCGAAATGGACCACTCAAAAATATCCCTCTTTCGAGTTCGTACTGAATGGATGCGTCGATTGCACATAGGCGAAACTTTTATCTTTGATATGTGATTCTTGCTTGGTGGTAGCCAGCTGCTGCATTAGAGTTGCTTTTGATTTTGTTTCAATCAATCTGTTAATATATTTGAAACAGCATAGCTTTCGAATGCAGTAGTTGAGAGAATGTTTCTAGAAAGACTATCACTATATGCTGGCATAATATATCTTTATTACCCTTTGCATATGCCAACCTCCTTTGCGCAGACCAACTTCGATGATGTTTTCGTTCTAACTCATTCAACTTTAAACCGATTTGTTTAAAATTTCCAGCCATTCGAAAAAAAAGCTTGTAAAAAAGGGTCGACCAATGGGACACATCGGATTAACAGTTCCCGATTTATATGAAATCACAGCACGCGTGGGATCTGTCGGTTGGCGGCCATTTTGAACATTTCGACCTTTTTGATTGTTATGCGTACCAACATCGTCTAATCCTAGAGAAAATCTCATTGCGATTCCTCTTCACGAATTTTGAAGCATGATAGTCAGTTTTTGGGTACACTGGAACCGGTGTGTAGGGCTCTAACCATGGACACATATAAGAATATTTTCATATATATCATGAGCCATATCAATCTTCGGCGTGTTTTTGCGTGTTGCGTTTGTCATTCTGTATTAAATTCTTCAAGATCTGAATGAGTATCATAGTTCTTCATCGTAAGTTGTGCCGTCCAACTGCAATTCACTGTTTTTAGATGTTTCTGCATACATTTTTGCATATAAACTTCCAACGAGTTTAGCACCGCCCAAACGTTGACCGATTTGGCTGAAATTTTTCCCAGAGCATCAAGGCATCAAATATAACCGAATAAGAGAGCGGCCCATAAAAAAAAATTGTAAAATGTTTTTCCCATACTAATTTGTGCCACCATATTGTACGTTAACCCATTTCTTGCGGCCAACTGGGCCTTTGTAGGACGAGTCTGCTGTAGCCCTAGCCCGTATTGGCTGTCTTTTTCTACCCGTTTACTGATCTTCCGCGAATCGCGCCATTTGGCTCCCTTCTCCACTGATGAATCGGAGCTCCGGCTCGAAGATTCTGGTTCTCTATTCTCTTCAGTATCTTCGTACTCTTCCTCAGTGTCCTCATCGTCTTCTGTCAGTATTTTGACGTTCTTCTGGGTTATCTTCCACACATTTTTTTTTAATTTTGCTAGAACTTCTCGCTCGTAAACCGTCAGCAACGCATTTCGACGAAGGCTTGGGTACCTTGGGAAGTTTAAAAATCTCCTTGTTCATGACCGCCATTTGCTGCTCGAATGTTTTCTGGTTCGCCTTCATTCGCCCCATCTGCTCTGCTTCTTCAGAAGCATCTCGGCTTTATACAGTTCTGCTTCTTCGGCACACATTTGAAGCTCCATTTCCTCCTTCTTCCGTTCCATTTTACGCTACATTTCCTTCTCTTTCTTCTGCAGCTGCATTTCAACCTCCAGCTTCTCCTCTGCCGCTTTTGTTTTTTCTCCAGCGCACGCACCTTTGCTTCCACACTAGAAGCGACCAGACAGACATTCGTGCTAGATTTGTCAGACTTATCAGCTTCCTTTTGACTACGGGTCTGATGCTTCTTAACGGTCTTCTTCCTTTGGGAATCCTTGGCCACCTCCTGACAGGCTTTGCTTGGGCAGAACCACTTTTTCGGCAAATTACCCTCAACGATGCCCACGCAACGAGAATGGAACCATTCCGAACAACCGTCACACCTTACCATTTCTCCATCCTGCGTTGACGGACCACAATGGCTGCCGTGTAATCCAGACTGGTTTGCTCAACATGAATTGAATCCGAAGCCATTTTGTGGGCAGGTCCGGTTCCTTAATTTGACACTTGGTTTGTGTCACTTCTTTTTTAAGAATGTTCCCGAAGGGAAATTTCAATATTCGAAGCAGCCAATTGGCTTTTGACGACGCCTAAACTACAATTTATTTTCGATTAATAAGCTGATTTCTTAAATTATTGGCATTATGTTATGTACTCACAAGAAGTGGTGTCCTTTTGCCTACTAGCTCACTTCCGATCTGCTCCATGCCGAAACAATGAGACGGCTACCCTACTCCTATCAGAATAAGTCGCGATGTTGCTATTTCAAGCTCTATCGTGTAAAAGGGCGAAGGTCGCAAGAGAGAATTCTCTTCGTCGACCTCCCCTCATTTGAATAAAAGTGACAAGCAGAGGATTTCCTTGCAGTTTATCACCTCAGAATGCAAGTTCGCATTGTTTTCTATCGTTCTGAGGTGATAAACCGCAAATAAATCAGCTGCTTGTCGCATTTATTTAAAAGAGGGGAAGTCGACGAAGAGAATCCTCTCATACGACATTCGCCCTTATTCCAGATAGAGCTTGATTTATCAAACATACTTACTTGATACTTGATACTTGAATGGAGCCGAATGGAGTATCCTTCTCCACTGGACTCGATCCTGGGCCAATCGCTTCCAGTCGCCCTGAACATTGAGCGCCCTCAGGTCCTCTTCAACTGCAAAAAGCCATCGTGTACGCGGCCTTCCACGAAGCCTGCGGCCTCTTCCGGGTTCTCTACTAAACATTATCTTCGCTTGACGTTCTTCCGGCATACGAACAACGTGACCAGCCCACCGTAGTCTGCCGTGTTGTATAAGCTTAATAATATCCAGCCCTTTATACACCTGGTACAATTCGTGATTCATGCGACGCCGCCAGATACCGTTCTCCTGTTTACCGCCGAGTATTGTCCGCAGCACCTTACGCTCAAACACTCCGAGAGCTCTCCGATCAGCCTCCTTTAACGTCCATGTCTCATGGCCGTATAAAGCCACCGGAAGAATCAGAGTAGTATACAGCGCGAGTTTTGTTTTCGTTTGCAGACTACGGGACTTAAGCTGGTTACGAAGTCCGTAATAAGCCCTGTTTGCAGCTGCAATACGCCTTTTCACCTCGCGGGTAACATCATTATCGCACGTCACTAATGTGCCAAGATACACAAATTCTTCTACCACTTCAAATTTTTCACCATCCAGCACTATTTCGCTACCACCACCACTAATGAACCCACGTTGATTGCCAGCGACCATGTACTTCGTTTTACTGGTATTGTTCGTGAGTCCAATCCTCGCTGTCTCCCTCTTAAAAGGCGCAAAAGCCTCTTCCACGGCACGGCGATCAATTCCGATAATATCGATATCGTCCGCAAATCCCAGGAGCATATGCGATTTTGTGATAATGGTACCGCTTCTTTGCACACCAGCTCTCCTAATCGCTCCCTCGAGCGCTATATTGAACAGTAGGTTCGAGAGTGCATCACCCTGCTTTAATCCATCTAAGGTAACAAATGACGTCGATATTTCATCCGCAACCCTTACACTTGATTTCGATCCGTCCAACGTTATACGAATCAGCCGTATCAGTTTCGCCGGAAAACCATGTTCAAGCATAATTTGCCATAATTCATTCCGTTTCACTGAATCGTACGCCGCCTTGAAATCAATAAACAGATGATGTGTCTGCAAGTTGTACTCCCGGAATTTATCAAGGATTTGTCTCAGGGTAAACATTTGATCCGTCGTTGATCGGCCCTCACGAAAATCTGCTTGGTATTCGCCGACGAAGGACTCTTCAAGCGGTCTCAATCTGTTGAACAGAATACGGGACATAATTTTGTACGCCGAATTAAGGAGGGTTATTCCTCGGTAATTGGCGCACTCCAGTCTGTACCCTTTCTTAAAGAGAGGGCAAATGAGGCCGTCCAACCAGCTAGCAGGCATTTCCTCGTCTTCCCATATTTTCGACATAATATGGTGCAGAACTTCATAAAGCTGCTCACTGCCATGTTTGAGAAGTTCAGCCGGGAGCTGGTCCTTCACCGCAGCCTTTTTGTTTTTCAGCTCTTTGACAGCTTTTTTAACCTCATCTAGTGTAGGTGACTCCACAGCTTGTCCATCGTCGCTAATATTTATTCTGTTCACCGATGCACCGTCACTTCCTCCATTCAACAAAGTCTCGAAGTGTTGCTTCCACCTGGCAGCCACTTCAGTTTTATCTGTCAGCAAATTCCCTTGTTGGTCGTTGCACATGACGGGAGATGGCGCTGTCTTTCTCCGCACGCCATTGACAGACTCATAAAACCTCCGCATATCGTTCTGCTCCATTTTTCCTGCGCCTCACTAATAATTTGTTCTTCGTACTCTTTTTTCTACCTGCGGTGGGTTCGTTTTTCGGCTGCTCTTGCTTCCTTGTACCGATCTCTATTCGATCGGGTACCTGACACCAACATCCGGCTTTTGGCAACGTTCTTCTCGTCTGTCACTCTCTGACACTCCACATCGAACCAACCCGTCCTGGGTCGCCTCTGTGCAGTGCCTACCACTTCTCGTGCTGTTGTGCTCACCGCTCCATGGATCGACTCCCATAGATCGTTGATGTTGTCGCTAACGTTGATTGCACTTATCCGTTCGTCGAGCTTCTGGCGGTACTCAGCAGACAATCGCTGGGTATTGTAACGCATCGTTCGGTGTGATCTTTCGTTCGATACAGTTGACAATCATGATCGAATTTTACTGACAACGAGGTAGTGATCAGAGTCAATGTTCGGACCTCTGAATGTCCGCACATCGATAACATCCGAGAAATGGCGCCCATCCACCAGAACATTATCTATCTGGTTGCAAGTTTCACCATTTGGGTGTCTCCAGGTGTGCTTTCGGATGTTCTTTCGTGCAAAGTATGATGGCCATCCCTCTGGCAGCAGCAAAATTTACTAGCCGTAGGCCGTTGTCATTGGTAGCGGAGTGAAGGCTCTCCCTACCGATTACGACGGAAAAAGTCCTCTCTACCGATCTGGGCGTTAGCGTCTCCGATAACAATTTTCACGTCATACTTTGGGCACTCTCCATAGGCTTTATCAAGACATTCATAAAACGTGTCCTTCACGTCGTCGGATTTATCGTTTGTCGGTGCGTAAACGTTGATTAGGCTGTAATTGAAGAATTTGCCCCGTATCCTCAACACACAGATTCGTTCGCTAATGGGTTTCCACCGCATCACTCGCTTCATCTGCTTGCCCATCACTACGAAACCAACTCCATGCTCTGCTTTTTCACCGCCGCTGTGATAGATGTTATACTTCAATGCAGTATTGGTCGTGGGGTCCACGGCTCGGAATTCACGTTCTCCAGATCAAGGCCATCGGACTTCTTGAATAGCAGCCACGTTCACTCCAACCTTCTGCAGTTCACGAGCCAGAAGGCTCACTCGTCCAGGTTCATTTAGGGTCCTGACATTCCAGGTACCGAGTTTCCAATCATAGTCCTTATTTCGTTGCCGGGTCGGTTGCCAAAAATAACGTTCTCTTTTTTCTATTATCCATTTTTCGTGGTATTTGAGAGGCTTCAGTAAGCTACCTTACCGGGGTCGCGTTACCTACATCGCGATGATGGGGCTGCCACCTTAGGTATAGCTGACGCGATACAGCATTTCGTTAATCAGCCGCTGGGTACCAGGCAGACGCTGTTTGAGCCGCACCTCCTGGTGAACAGACGCTCGAGGCGTACCTTCTCACTCTAGCTGATGTCAGAAGGACAACAGTGCCCAGGCTGCACTACCAGCTAAGTACACAACCCTTAGCTGGCGGTCTTTGACATCGGATGACCCGTGGAAGCGTGAGATAGGGACTTGTGGGGACCAGAGCTCTGTTGGGCGCTCCTTCCTTGATGTCAACCCACCATTTTGCAGCATCAAACATAGTTGGTTATTATTTGCGCATTTCTATTGAACTAATTCTTATGCTACTTACAATCTACACCCAACGGAACTGTGGATCACTTTAATAACCGTTCGAATATCAGAGTGGGCGGTTAACCATGTCTGCAGGAAAGATTTACTCATTTTAGGTTTATTTACGTTTGTAATTATCTAATTTTATCTTTCTTTTTAGGTTTTACTTACTGCTTCGAAGACTGCAACCGACCACAACTGTATCTGAATTGAATATTCAACTGCAACAACAATTTTGTTTATCACTAAAAGGAAACCTCGCCAGAAACTATTTAGCTTTCAATTAATTTTGAACTGTGTTCGCGAATGTTTATGTTTTTCTCCACTTAGTCGTTTACCATCTGTTCTAAACGGAAGAAAAAAAGTACCCAAAATTGAGTATTTTTAAACTTACTTTTGAGTTATTTTTTCTCTTCTCTTTCATCCATTCTTTCTTTTGTTGTCAAAAACAAAAGAGCCAAACAGTCCAACGACGCCAGTTCAATACGGTAAGCCAATTTTGAGTTTTATTACCTGAGGTCGAAATGGAGTGAAATAAACTTAAATTTGGGTAAATAAATTTTCCGTTTGGTACTTTTTTAACATGGGAGTGAAGGCAAACTACTTCGACCCTACTTACTCAATTTTGGCTTCCCGTACGGATGTTCGAGGTTGGGTGAATTAAACTCACTATTGGGTAGTTTATTTCATCCGTGTACCTACATCCACTACAACATTTTTTTTCCTTCCTTCCTACCACTACTGTTACACTTGAGTTGTCACATCACTGCCGCTAACCGCAAGTCGAGCACATCTGTATATGGGCCTTCATATACAGATGTGCTCGACTTGCGGTTAGCGGCAGATCAGGCTCTGCTCCACATCCAGGAGTTTCCAAGCGTCTTCTTAACAAAGACAAATAAGACAAATAAGACAAATTATACAAGGAAGACAAATAAGACAAATAAGACAAATTGGATTCCAAAAGTAAGTCTTCCGGATATTCCCCCAGGAATTCCTCCGGACATTCCACCTGGAATTCCTCCGAAAATTCTCTAGAAAGTCATCCAAAATTTCATCCGGAATTTCCTCCAGGAGTGTCTCCGGATATTCCTCCAAGTGTTCGTCCAGATATTATTCCAAGAGTTTCTTCGTATATTATTCCAGGAACTTCGCTGGATTTTCCATCAGGAATTCCTCCGAATATTCCTCCAAATATTCCTCCGGATATTCCTTCGTTCAAGAATTCCCCCGGATATTCCTCCAGGAATTCTTCCGGAAGAATTACTAGAGGAATATCCGAAGGGATATCCGGCGGAATTCCTGGAGAAATATCCTGAGGAGTTCTTGGTGAAAAATCGAAAAAAAAAATCTGGAGGGTTTTCCGGAATATCGGGAGAAATTTTTGGAGGGATATCTTAAAGCATTCCTGGGAAAATATCAGGAGGACTACTGGAGAAATATCTCAATGAATTCCTAGTGGATTATACGAACGAATTTCTGAAAGATTATCTGAGGTAATATATGGAAGAATACTCGGACGAATTCCTCGAGGAATATTTGGACGAAATCCTGAAGGAATACCCGGAAGAATATCCAGAGAAATTATTAAAAGAAGTTTCTGAACGGATTCCTGAAGGAATATCCGGACGAATTCCTTGAGGAATATCCGGAGCAATTTCGGGGGAATAGCCAGAGGAATTCCTGGAGGAATGTCCGCAGGAATGCTTAGAGGAATATGTGAAAGAATTCTAGGTCGGAGTATCCGGAAGAATTCCTGGAGGAATATCCGCACGAATTCTTGTAGAAATATTCAGAACCAAACCTGGAGGAATATCGGGAGAAATTTTTAGAAAAATATCCGGAGGAGCTCTTTGAAGAAAAATTTATATGTCTATTAGTTTGTATTTGTCTTATTTGTCTTGTTTGTCTTTTGTATTTCACATCCTTTCTTCGTCAGCACCACGATCATCATTCAAATCCTGCTTCTTTGTAACCTTCGTACAATAAATGTTATTCCAGAAAACGAACATGTTTTCATATTTCTCTATCAGCTGGTGTTTGTTTATTTAGATCTCCCCAGTCCGTGATTGGTCGTCGCAGCTGTTTTTCTCTCGCCAGGGAAACATTTTTTCGATCCTTTTTATTTATGGTATTTTTCAACATTTGAAGAAAATAACGTTTGCATCTGCGAAAGTATGCAGAACTTTGTTTCAATGTTTAGTAATAATTTTAAAATACATCAGAATAGCGCAAATTTATTTTTCCTAACATTGCTCTAACGGAGCGGGGTACATGTACTCCTGGGGGTACCTTCGCCGGGCCCAGGGGTACCTCGGACAAAAATGCATAATGGCGGATTTATTACAATTTTAATCAAAACTTATCAATAAAGTTTTGATATAGGAGAACTGTTCCATTTTCCATCTCACTGAACATATATCTCATCTCATCGCAAAACTGAGAAATACAACTCCAATATTGTCGTTTCTTTTTGGTAACATGCGTGCTCACTGCTGAAAAAAATCACAAAAATAAAATAAATAAAATCACAAAAATAATAAAAAATCCAATTGCTTTTCATTGCTTTGTTTTTGATGGGATGGAAATGGGATTTATGAGATGAAGTGCCGAACCGTTCCCCTATGTATATTTTTTATATCATAATTTTGTATTGTACATAATATGCATGGTGATCAGTAATTCAAAGACTATCAAATTCTGCCCTACACAACCAGCACAGTGAATGCAGGGCTGTCGGTCAGAAGATCAAAACGACAGGACGACGAATTAACGAATTTTAAAAATCTTCTATGTAATCTTACTAATTAAAACAAAATGTTAAATTAGAGAATATGCTTCTGAACTAAAATTTAGAGTCTACACGTTCGGAAGCCTCCATTTGAGAGACATGAAGGTTTTTTTTTCTGAAAAGCTCGGTTGCTTCGTTGCAAGAGGATTGGAAGCATCTTTCTACGCTTCTCGAAAGCCTCCTTGTAAGCACCTCGGTATACTCCTTCAAGAGCATTGGAAGCCTCCTTTCAAAAGGTTCGGAAACATACTTCCAAGAACTTCTGAGGCCTCCTTTCAAGAGGCTCGGAAGCCTTTCTTAAGAGGCTCGGAAGCCTTTTTTAAGAGGCCCGGAAGCCTCCTGTCAAGAGGCTCGGAAGCCTCCTGTCAAGAGGCCCGGAAGCCTCCTGTCAAGAGGCCCGGAAGCCTCCTGTCAAGAGGCCCGGAAGCCTCCTGTCAAGAGGCCCGGAAGCCTCCTGTCAAGAGGCCCGGAAGCCTCCTGTCAAGAGGCCCGGAAGCCTCCTGTCAAGAGGCCCGGAAGCCTCCTGTCAAGAGGCCCGGAAGCCTCCTGTCAAGAGGCCCGGAAGCCTCCTGTCAAGAGGCCCGGAAGCCTCCTGTCAAGAGGCCCGGAAGCCTCCTGTCAAGAGGCCAGGAAGCCTCCTGTCAAGAGGCCCGGAAGCCTCCTGTCAAGAGGCCCGGAAGCCTCCTGTCAAGAGGCCCGGAAGCCTCCTGTCAAGAGGCCCGGAAGCCTCCTGTCAAGAGGCCCGGAAGCCTCCTGTCAAGAGGCCCGGAAGCCTCCTGTCAAGAGACCCGGAAGCCTCCTGCCAAGAGGCCCGGAAGCCTCCTGTCAAGAGGCCCGGAAGCCTCCTGTCAAGAGGCCAGAAGCCTCCTATCAAGAGGCCCGGAAGCCTCCTGTCAAGGGGCCAGGAGGTCTCCTGTCAAGAGGCCCAGGAAGCCTCCTGTCAAGAGGCCCGGAAGCCTCCTGTCAAGAGGCCCGGAAGCCTCCTGTCAAGAGGCCCGGAAGCCTCCTGTCAAGAGGCCCGGAAGCCTCCTGTCAAGAGGCCCGGAAGCCTCCTGTCAAGAGGCCCGGAAGCCTCCTGTCAAGAGGCCCGGAAGCCTCCTGTCAAGAGGCCCGGAAGCCTCCTGTCAAGAGGCCCGGAAGCCTCCTGTCAAGAGGCCCGGAAGCCTCCTGTCAAGCGGCCCTGGAAGCCTCCTGTCAAGAGGCCAGAAGCCTCCTGTCAAGAGGCCCAGGAAGCCTCCTGTCAAGAGGCCCAGAAGCCTCCTGTCAAGAGGTCTGGTAGCCTCCTGTCAAGAGGCCCGGAAGCCTCCGGTCAAGAGGCCCGGAAGCCTCCTGTCAAGAGGCCCGGAAGCCTCCTGTCAAGAGGCCCGGAAGCCTCCTGTCAAGAGGCCCGGAAGCCTCCTGTCAAGAGGGCCGGCAGCCTCCTGTCAAGAGGCCCGGAAGCCTCCTGTCAAGAGGCCCGGAAGCCTCCTGTCAAGAGGCCCGGAAGCCTCCTGTCAAGAGGCCAGAAGCCTCCTGTCAAGAGGCCCGGAAGCCTCCTGTCAAAGAGGCCAGGAAGCCTCCTGTCAAGAGGCCCAGGAAGCCTCCTGTCAAGAGGCCAGCCCGGAAGCCTCCTGTCAAGAGGCCCAGGAAGCCTCCTGTCAAGAGGCCCGGAAGCCTCCTGTCAAGAGGCCTGGAAGCCTCCTGTCAAGAGGCCAGGAAGCCTCCTGTCAAGAGGCCCAGAGCCTCCTGTCAAGAGGCCCAGAAGCCTCCTGTCAAGAGGCCAGAAGCCTCCTGTCAAGAGGCACGGAAGCCTCCTGTCAAGAGGCCCGGAAGCCTCCTGTCAAGAGGCCCGGAAGCCTCCTGTCAAGAGGCCCGGAAGCCTCCTGTCAAGAGGCCCGGAAGCCTCCTGTCAAGAGGCCCGGAAGCCTCCTGTCAAGAGGCCCGGAAGCCTCCTTTCAAGAGGCCCGGAAGCCTCCTCTCAAGAGGCCCGGAAGCCTCATTTTAAGAGGCCCGGAAGCCTCCTTTAAAGAGGCCCGGAAGCCTTCTTTCAAGAGTCCCGGAAACCTTCTTTCAAAGGCCCGGAAGCTTTTTTCCAAGAGGCCCGGAAGCCTCCTCTCAAGAGGCCCGGAAGCCTCATTCTAAGAGGCCCGGAAGCCTCCTTTTAAGAGGCTCGGAAGCCTCCTTTCAAGAGGCCCGGAAGCCTCCTTTCAAGATGCCCGGAAGCTTTTTTTTAAAGAGGCCCGGAAGCCTATTTTCAAGAGGCCCGGAAGCCTCCTTTCAAGAGGTTTGGAAGCTTCCTTTCAAGAGGCCCGGAAGTCGCCTTCCAAGAGGCACAGAAGCCTTCTTTCGAGGTGCTCGGAAGTCTGCGTCAAGGGGCTTGGCATTCATCTTTCTAGGGGCTCATAAGTCTACGTTTAAGAGGCTTAGAGGCGTCATTTCAAGCTGCTTAGAAGCCTCCTCTTAAGTGACTCGAAAGCTGCCTTCCAAGAGGGTCGGAAGCCTCTCTTTGAGAGCTCGGAATGATTAATATTTCATCCAACTTCATGGAAGTGCATATATTCCGTTATTTCTTAGTCCCATTTTCCATATATATATTATGAGTTACACATATTTTCATTCACAGCAAAACATTGGGGGTACCTCAAATAATTCAAAAGTGCGAAGGGCTAGCTCGCAAGAAAAAGGTTGAGAACCGCTGCTCTAACGTCCGATGGAATTCTTGGAGGAATATCCGGAAGTCTTACTGGAGGTAGATTCAGCAGGGTAAGATTAAAATTATTAATTAATTAAAATTAAAGAAAAAAACCCATAAATAAGAATTTGAAAAAAGCAGGGTATCTAACCAGTGTTTCTCTTGCAAAATGTGCCTAATCGGTGAATGTGTTAGATAGTGATGTTCAAAATACTAGAATTCAATTACGTGTGTAGGAAAAACACACTTCTGGCATTTATACTCATCCGATTTGTTCGCAACAAATTGCATTTGACGAGGATTGAACCATTGAATATAAATAAGTATTAATATTGGGACACATTCACATAACAGCCAGCATCCAACTTTTCTTATATAAAATAACCTCAAATTGAACATTTTTTCAAATAGCTGGAACTTGAAAATGTGCAAATTTTTTTGACGCTATCTGAAAGCTCTGAGCCCTTCTCGGTCGTGCGGTAAGATGTGTGGCTACAAAGCAAGACCATGCTGATGGTGGCTGGGTTTGATTCCCGGTGCCAGTCCAAGCATTTTTCGGTTTGGAAATTGTCTCGATTTCCCTGGGCACAAAAGTATCATCGTGTTAGCCTCATGATATACGAATGCAGAAAAGGCAAAAGGTAACTTGGCTTAGAAACCTGCGAGGCGGCAATGTCCCCAGCGGAAGGTGTAATGCCAATGAAGAAGAAGGAGAAGAATCTGAAAGCTCTGATAATACTCTAAAATGTAGTATATGTAAAGCAGCGGGAACATGCGGCGCCGAAAAAATTATTTCACTGTCGAAAACGCCAAATTATCAAACATTTTCAATCACGTAATTTTTATTACTGCAAAAGTTGCCTTGAGAAGGTTTTTCACAACTCTAACAAATAAAAGTATATTATCGCGAAATCATGTTTTGGTAGTTTTGGCCATCCCTTTGTATGGACACCAACCATTATGGAGTGTTAAGTTTCTTCCCCTTTGTTGCCAGTCTCTTCTGTTCTCCGTTTACTGCAAATTCTCAAGCAATTGTAAACTGAATAATGGTGAAATAATTTTGGCTACACTGACAGCTTCATTGTGAGGTTTTTTTTTTCAATGGAAAATCCTTTCCTCCCTTCCTTCTGCTTTTCAAAATCTGATCGAATAAACAATTACTTTTTATATCTTTGAACTAATTTCGAACCATGTTGGTTGTTAGTGCCCGTTTCGATGTTCCACAGTGGGGATGTAATTCCAAAAGGAAGTAGAAAGAAAAAGAACAACCAGAATCCTTCGGAAATTCCTCCGGACATATCTAGCCTCTCATTTATAAGATAAAGGTTAGCCAAGGCTAGGACTAAGCATGCAGACTTACATGAATCTCATCCCAGAGGCTTCCTAGCCTACAGATTCTACCGATATGACGGCCTCTATCCGCCGGATGATGGACGCCGGGAACACCCTGGTCCAGTACCGATAGAACGGTGGAACTTTGGGAGGTATTTGCGCTAGATAGGAATTTCGGCTTTGCCCTTACTTGCCGACACCGTCACAACGGCATGTCGCTAATAACGGATTTCACAGTCAGTTTTGGCTAGTCGGTTCCTACCTTCCTTCGACCTGTGGCGTTTTGTCCTACCGACTCCAACTTTAATCGGACCAGTTAGCTGATGCGGGGTTGGTGACGAGCGGGAGCACGTGTCCTACCTTGGGCTGAAGTCGTTCTGGATGTTGGATTCCTTCGTAGGATAGGAATTGGGTGGGCCAGCGTTTCCTAGGAGTTTCTTCACTACTAACTAACATAAAACAGCACGCATGGTATACAAAAGCACAGTTCGCGGGACTACAATTATTTGTTATTACACACAAGACGTCAGAAAAACTACTTTTATTTACATTAACTATTCGAACACTTTAAAGAAACAGGGTTTGGTTCGGTAATTTATTCCTGTCGGCGGCTCGGATGGCACTGACAAATCATATCAAAGCATCTGCTGACCCTCGGTTATCTACATATGTTTAGGAATGTGTAGAGAATCTCGTAGATTCTCGGCTGGTCATCGGAAATTGGAGCTTCTGCAGTCGAAGAGTATGGACCAATCCATAATCTCGTTACTATTTCAGCTCTTGGTTGATCGAAGGGGATGGGGAAGCAGCATAAGCGAACGATCGCGGACATCGGTGACCCGTAACTATATCGCAGTCGTTGTTGTCGTTGAAGTTTGGTCTGCTAGATGAGAGGAAGATGTTCGACGTTCACCGCGAAAGAATCGTCCTCATCGCCTGCTTCATCGGATGGTTTGATGTGGTTATCATTTTCGCCTCGTTTTCGATAGCGACTACATTAGATACAATCTGGGCAGGCATCATCGTACAGTCAGTGACTCAATTTTACTGAACTGTCACTTGAAGCGATTTTTTGGAGCCTTCACTTGTTCACACGCGGAACACTTCAAACTTTGGGCTTAGCGGTTACCGACAATCGACACAGCACGTTCAACGGGTACTGAACACCAAGAGAACGTCTATTAAGTCCCGTTGTTTAATGCGGAAGCCCGGTAATAAATTCTTCCATTTTCCCTGTTTTTACTGTTTTTATTCTCAACTCAGGCTTAGTACCTCGGGAGGCTGGATTACCAACGTTTTCCGACTGCGTGCATGAGGCAGGATTTTACAACAATTATTCTAGCTTCTATATATTTAAATCTATAATTTTATAATATTGTGCTTTGCAACAAAATGACAACTTACTTGATTATTTTCCAAGGTTCTCATAGATGTGTGAAATTTATCCGCAGTATAAAAGCATTCACCGTCAGAATCCACCACGTGGCGGCCGAATTTTCAAAAATATCAAAGTAGCTTTTCTTTTGGAGCCATGTTTTTCCTAGGCGACTATCTGGCGCTTATTTTTCGTTTCGACTAAAAATGAGCGGAGGAATAGATTTTATTATCAGCGGTACAATATTTATGGAACACTGGAAATGCAACAAAAATTCATGTCCAATTAGCTGATCATTCCCTAGTTCAGGGCGAAAGGGTTCAAAGATGTTGCCGCAAATGAGGGCTAAGTTGAAGAGCGCCATGCTGATCAACTCATCCACGACGAGCACTAGAAAACGTATTACCAGCGACAAGAAATAAATCTAAGAATTATTTGTTTTAAATTCTTTATTAAAGTGGCTTACAGCCACTGGCTGGCTCACCTCTGAAATGAAAATGTAATTAAATAGTTCAAACATTTAATTCTACTATCCTATCTCACGGGTTTTGAGTTTCCAGCTGGTTAAAATCAATAAACATAGCTCTTTTCATTTGCCGTTCGCTATCATCATCTTCATTCGCTCCATAAGCATCAACAACAGACCGAACAGTCCAACAGACACACCAACCCACCTGGATTTTATTCTCTAACCATCCCGAGTACTGCACTGGTTGGCAAGTGAGGCTCACGACACGGTCTCCGCTGATATACAACGCCCGGTGGAAATCTCATATTTTCATATATCGTCGGATTATGTGGATTATTTGCGTTCAAATATTACATTTTTAATATTGCAATTATTATTAAAAACATAAATCCGATTTTAGTCGGCCGGCGACTGTGTGCAAACGAGCGCACATTTTCAAATGCCAATTTTTATGGATGAGTGCCGTCGCTGCTCGTTGTGTGAGCGGGGCGCGCCTATGCGAACTTTATGCACTGCACATGATTCCGTGGAGTGTGTTTATTGCATCCAGTTCGTATTTTCCCAGCGCAAACGACTTGGCTCTGCTCGAGAAACGAAGGTAAACCAATATTACGGCTGGGCAATAAAAATACTACTGGATTCGAGCGGGATATGTTTTTCAATAACGCTGGCACAATATGATGGTCTTGAGAGATGGCTTCAGCGTGCAATCAAAATATTTGCATTTCATAAGTATATTCCGGTGAGTTACGTCTTGTTTTGCAGTATTTATTGTTATAATTATTTAATTGCCTAAGGCCGAATCTGTAGGCAAATTTGAACATCAGTAATGCATTGAATTATATTTGATAATGGATCGACATATCCATCAGAAACACGTTTCATGAATGGAACGACACTCTAATCAGACACGTATCATCAAGACTCATGTTGGTCGTGCTTCATCACTCCTTTCCCATGCAAAAAAAATCTATTCTCGATTCCAGAACACATTTATCCTCGCCGCAAAACTCGGAAGTGCTACAATATATTCATTTCTCCCCAATCCGCCCATGGCGCTGACGAACGGCCTTATGCTGAAGAAGCGGAACTCGTGGAAGTATCTATCACAATTGAAAATGCTGATTTCATTATCGATGCAAGAACAGAATGAAATTGAATTTTGT
This sequence comes from Armigeres subalbatus, assembly GCF_024139115.2. Taxonomy (NCBI): domain Eukaryota; kingdom Metazoa; phylum Arthropoda; class Insecta; order Diptera; family Culicidae; genus Armigeres; species Armigeres subalbatus. The sequence goes on along the minus strand of NC_085141.1, from coordinate 265,401,708 downwards.
GAAAATTTCATGTACATATGATGCAATACGCTTCTGCATCGCCCCATTCGTTCGGGTTGGTACTTTCGTGACGCGTACCCGGAGCCTGCCACATGGATGCTCCCACCAGCAGACTAGAGAATTCGATGTATGATTGTGTGGCACTGGAAGCCAGCAGCGGTTTCCGTTGGGAGGCAATCTTCTTATTGCTCGACATATCATTCCAGCTATGTCAGCTATGGCAGCCAGTGTGCAATCGATGAATGGTAGACCATCTCCATCATGGCAATAGTATCTTAGCAGAGTTAGTCAGATGCCTGCAATGTGCGTGACACGCATTACAGACCGGAGATAGCTGGTGCGTACTTTGCTGCATTCAATTGTAGACTATGGATTCTTCTTCCGGAAAGTGCGATACTCAACTTGAATTGAAATAGCACGCAGGGAAACTTCTTTGCCAATGAGAAGACAGGAACAATAGAGGAACAAAGGCAAGAGAGGCATTCCACGGGGGCATGTCAGTCGATCCTGAGCGACCATTTCGAAAATATTTGAAACTCTGCACAGTTTTTCAATTTCATCTAAATCGTCAGTTTCGATATCAAATCTTCATATTGAGTCACGACTAACTTTTCAAAAGGGTGTATGTGAAAATGGTTGAAAATATTTAAAAAGCTGCACAGCAAAAACGGAATGTTCGATTGTTATGATTTTTTCAGCAAAGTTAGACAACTAAATGGTGATTCTTAAGAAAATGTGCACAGTAAAAAAAAAATTTTTTTTGCCTTTTAAAAATATCATTTTGTCACAAAACTCAAATATCTCAAAACCCTATCTTTTTTCGAACGTAATTTTTTGGAAAACGGTCCATTATATAAGCTATCTACCATAAAAATTTGGTGATGGTAAACTAATAAACAAAAAGTTATGACATTTCAAACATTTCACAATTTTCACATTTAGTAAAAAAAATTTTTTCTGTGTAAGTTATTTCGAGAATTGCAGTTTGATGCAGATTTTATTGTTAAGGGACGTGATTTAAACAAGTTGTTTTTCCTTGATATTTTGATTTAATTATTCATAGCATCTATAAGAAACTTAGACACGATCCAGTGTTGTGATCAAAAGTATTGATAGTGTCATAATTTTCATTGCACGTGACTGGCGAAAAAATTCTTTTAATAGTGTTGAAACCTGTTGATAATAACGTTGATAGAAACATATCAGAAATGTTATTTTTAAGACAAAAGCTGCAAAATCAAAAGATTTATATACACGTATTACGTCTATAGTTTACCTGCAAAAAATATACCTCTTAGAGAATAGACTTTATGATCGGGAGGAAACGGGTATCTTCAACAACAACAAATGCATGATAGGTACATACCATGACAATGCTCACGAAAAGCAAAAAATTACTACTACTAAGGTTGTTAAATATCTTATAGTATTTTTTTCTTCAGTCAAGCAAATGACACCAAACTAGTCAGTAAAAACTTAAAAGTGATTTTGTTTATTGAAATATTACGAACAACATGAGTAGCCGCTTTCTCAACTGTTGTAGGCCGTTTGATGGAAAAAAGTGTTCAAAAGAGTTACGAAATCTCACCGAAAGCACCATAGATAAACTGAAAGCGACTGGTTATGCTCCAATGTCCACATTGAATACAAATTTACGCATTTGCACGTCCTGCCGTCTAAACGTTGACAAAAGAGCAATCTGTATATCATCGGTTGAGCAGAGCGCAGGAAGTTCGAAAACGACAGCAACTGAGGAATTGCCAGATGTATCGACAACAACTGAGGAATTACCAGAAGTATTAAGTGCTGAGAGCCTTGCCACCGTACCATCAGCGAAATCTGTTTCAACAAATCAATCGGAAGATGAGTGTATCCAAAAGGTTAACATCGAACGCTTTAACGAGGGCATAGCTGGGATAAAAGTGACTCCGATTAAATGGAGTAAGATGGACTACGTTTATTACCGGAGAAAAATACCGTGAAATAAGCGAAGCTGTACGAAGAAACCTCTTCAAATTAGGGACCTGATGATGTGGAAAATACAGACTACGATGAGGTAATTATAAATATGAAGGAAAGGTTCTCGAATGCAGCCACGACAAGGAAAGAAAAATTATTGATTTTGTCGATGCTGCCCAGTTCGTGGTCTATTCAGGATGCCATTGATGAGGTCAAAATCAACAGAAATACAGTAAAAGAGGCAAAACAATTGAAGAATAACTGTCTTTCAACCAAAATACTAGGGTCTAGTACTGCATTAACAGATGAGACAAAAGAAATAGTAGTTCAATATTTTGAAGATGATGAAGTAAGTCGAGCTATGCCTGGTCAAAAGATTATGTATCAGTAAAAAGATGGAAAGCGTCAAGCAATCCAAAAACGATTAATGATGACGACTTTGAAAGAAGCGTACACACGCTTCAAGGAAATTCACGATAATATTAAAATAGGTTTTTCCTCATTTGCAAGCCTTCGGCCAAGGCAATGTAAGCTTCTTTCCAATTCAGGAACACATAATGTGTGTGTGTGCACAACCCATGAGAATATTAATCTTATTTAACATAGTTTGAAAAGAATCAATTTAACAAAGGATATTAAAATGTTAACTGGTAGTCTTTTGTGTGAAAATACAACATCAAATTGCTATCTACGATCTTGTTCGGATTGTCCAGATTCTTCATCATTGGAAAATACTTTATTCGCTGAGTTTGAAGAAAAATATATTGATCAGTTATCATTTGAGCAATGGGTGACCACGGATAGGTGTGACATAGAAACTATTGTAAAACCTGTAGATGAGTTTGTGTCATATTTTTGCTTGAAATTAGAAAGTTTAATCCCTCACGATTTCATTAAAACAGAACAATCCAGCTTTTTAAAAAATACGAAAAATACATTACAAAATGGTGAATTTTTAGTCATTTGTGATTTTTCTGAAAATTACAGCTTTGTATTGCAAGATGAAGTGCAGTCCATCACTGGAACGTACAACAAGCTACAATCCATCCACAACACTTAAGTTTTATTATAATTTCCGAAGATTTAAGACACGATTCAGTATCCGTAAACTTGTTCATTGAAAAAATGATTAACTTTTTACGCGTTGATAAGCATAAAGAAGTCAAAAAGATATATTTCATGTCTGATGGAGCAGCGTCGCAGTACAAAAATCGTAAGAATTTTTCGAGCCTATGTCAATTTAAATCAATGTACGGAATTGATGCAGAATGGCATTTTTGCTACATCACATGGCAAAGGTCCTTGTGATGCTATTGGAGGAACAATAAAGCGCATGGCCACAAGAGCAAGTTTAGCCAAAGAACGTGAGCATCCAATTAAAACTGCGAAAGAACTTTTTGATTGGGCAAATCGTAGAAAAGAAAAAGATTTAACCAAATTATCATTTTGTTTTACTACTACTGAAGAGTACGAAATAAAGGCTTCAGAGCTCAGCGAGCAATTTAATAACGCGAAAACGATCCAAGGAACCCAAAAATTTCACTGTTTCATTCCATTGTCGGAAAATAAAATTAAAGCAAAACTATACTCAAACTGTGCTGATAATAATTCAAAAGTGTTCGATATTTTAAAAAATTTGAATAAATAATAAGTATTAATAAACTGTTTTCATGATATCATAACCCATACCAAAATTCAAACCCAAAACTCTTAGAGTTTCTATAACAACATTGTGTAACTGCCACATTTAATTTAATACTTAGGATAATATTAATTCATTTTATTTATTTATACATATAATATTTATACATATAATATACATAATATCGATGAATACATAAATATGGAATATCATACAAACAACTTGTTTAACTCACGCAAGGCCCTTAACAATAAAATCAGCATCAAACTGCGATTCTTGAAAAAAAATACACGGAAATTTTTTTTGTTTACTATATGTGAAAATTGTGAAATGTTTGAAATGTCATAACTTTTTTGTTTATTAGTTTACCATCACCAAATTTTTATGGTAGATAGCTAATATAATGGACCGTTTTCCTAAAAAATTACGTTCGAAAAAAGATAGGGTTTTGAGATTTTGAGTTTTGTGACAAAAATGATATTTTAAAGGCAAAAAAAAATTTTTTACTGTGCACATTTTCTTAAGAATCACCATTTAGTTGTCTAACTTTGCTGAAAAAATCATAACAATCGAACATTCCGTTTTTTGCTGTGCAGCTTTTTAAATATTTTTGAACCATTTTCACATACACCCTTTTGAAAAGTTAGTCGTGACTCAATATGAAGATTTGATATCGAAAAATGACGATTTAGATGAAATTGAAAAACTGTGCAAAGTTTCAACTCAATAGAAAATCATGAATTAAAAATTTTCTTAAATTTTGATGCTGTTGCTTGGAATCGCTCAAGACCAATTTTCTTTATTGAAAGCAGCTTTCCGAAGTAGGACTACACTAAGGTTTACAAAACTAAAGTGACAGTATTTCGAATGGGTTTGGATTGGATTTGCCTTCGATTGGATTTGGATTGGATTTGGATTTCGATTGGTTTTGGACTGAATTTGGATTAGATTTGGATTGGATTTGGATTGGATTGGATTTGGATTGGATTTGGATAAGGTTTGAATTGGATTTGGATTGGATTTGGATTGGATTTGGATTGGATTTGGATTGGATTTGGATTGGATTTGGATTGGATTTGGATTGGATTTGGATTGGATTTGGATTGGATTTGGATTGGATTTGGATTGGATTTGGATTGATTTGGATTGGTTTGATTGGTTTGGATTGGATTTGGATTGGTTTGGATTGGTTTGGATTGGTTTGGATTGGTTTGGATTGGTTTGGATTGGTTTGGATTGGATTTGGATTGGTTTGGATTGGTTTGGTTGGTTTGATTGGTTGATTGGTTTGGATTGGATTGATTGGTTGGTTTGGATTGGTTTGATTTGGATTGGTTTGATTGGTTTGGATTGGTTTGGATTGGATTTGGATTGGTTTGGATTGGTTTGATTGGTTTGATTGGTTTGGATTGGTTTGGATTGGTTTGGATTGGTTTGGTTGGTTTGGATTGGTTTGGATTGGTTTGGATTGGTTTGGTTGGATTTGGATTGGTTTGGATTGGTTTGGATTGGTTTGGTTGGTTTGGATTGGTTTGGATTGGATTTGGATTGGTTTGGATTGGTTTGGATTGGTTTGGATTGGTTTGGATTGGTTTGGATTGGTTTGGGATTGGTTTGGATTGGTTTGGATTGGTTTGGTTGGTTTGGATTGGTTTGGATTGGTTTGGATTGGTTTGGATTGGTTTGGATTGGTTTGGATTGGTTTGGATTGGTTTGGATTGGTTTGGATTGGATTTGGATTGGTTTGGATTGGTTTGGTTGGTTTGGATTGGTTTGGATTGGTTTGGGATTGGTTTGGTTGGTTTGGATTGGTTTGGTTGGTTTGGGATTGGATTTGGATTGGTTTGGTTTGGATTGGTTTGGGATTGGTTTGGTTTGGATTGGTTTGGTTGGATTTGGATTGGTTTGATTGGTTTGGGATTGGATTTGGATTGGTTTGGATTGGTTTGGATTGGTTTGGATTGGTTTGGATTGGATTTGGATTGGTTTGATTGGTTGGTTTGGTTGGTTTGGATTGGTTTGGTTGGATTTGGATTGGTTTGGTTGGTTTGGATTGGTTTGGTTGGTTTGGATTGGTTTGGATTGGATTTGGATTGGTTTGGATTGGTTTGGATTGGTTTGGGATTGGTTTGGATTGGTTTGGATTGGTTTGATTGGTTTGGGATTGGATTTGGATTGGTTTGGATTTGGGATTGGTTTGGATTGGTTTGGTTGATTGGTTTGGATTGGTTTGGATTGATTTGGATTGGTTTGGATTGGTTTGGATTGGTTTGGTTTGGTTTGGATTGGTTTGGATTGGTTTGGATTGGTTTGGTTGGTTTGGATTGGTTGGATTGGTTTGGTTGGTTTGGATTGGTTTGGATTGGTTTGGTTGGTTTGGATTGGTTTGGATTGGTTTGGGTTGGTTTGGATTGGATTTGGATTGGTTTGGATTGGTTTGGATTGGTTTGGATTGGTTTGGATTGGTTTGGATTGGTTTGGATTGGTTTGGATTGGATTTTGGTTTAGTTGGATTTGGTTGGTTTGGATTGGTTTGGATTGGTTTGGATTGGTTTGGATTGGTTTGGTTGGTTTGGGTTGGATTTGGTTTGGATTGGGTTTGGTTGGATTGGTGGATTGGTTTGGATTGGTTTGGTTGGTTTGGATTGGTTTGGTTGGTTGGATTGGTTTGGATTGGTTTGGTTGGTTTGGTTGGTTTGGATTGGTTGGTTGGTTGGTTTGGATTGGTTTGGATTGGTTGGATTGGTTTGGATTGGTTTGGATTGGTTTGGTTGGTTTGGATTGGTTTGGTTGGTTTGGATTGGATTTGGATTGGATTTGGATTGGTTTGGATTGGTTTGGATTGGTTTGGATTGGTTGGGTTGGTTTGGTTGGTTTGGATTGGTTTGGATTGGTTTGGATTGGTTTGGATTGGTTTGGATTGGTTGGATTGGTTTGGTTGGTTTGGATTGGTTTGGATTGGTTTGGATTGGTTTGGTTGGTTTGGATTGGTTTGGTTGGTTTGGATTGGTTTGGATTGGTTTGGATTGGTTTGGATTGGTTTGGATTGGTTTGGTTGGTTTGGATTGGTTTGGATTGGTTTGGATTGGTTTGGATTGGTTTGGATTGGTTTGGATTGGTTTGGATTGGTTTGGATTGGTTTGGATTGGTTTGGTTGGTTTGGATTGGTTTGGTTGGTTTGGATTGGATTTGGTTGGTTTGGGATTGGTTTGGATTGGTTTGGATTGGTTTGGATTGGTTTGGTTGGTTTGGGATTGGTTTGGATTGGTTTGGATTGGTTTGGATTGGTTTGGTTGGTTTGGATTGGTTTGGGATTGGTTTGGTTGGTTTGGATTGGTTTGGATTGGTTTGGATTGGTTTGGATTGGTTTGGATTGGATTTGGATTGGTTTGGATTGGTTTGGATTGGATTTGGATTGGTTTGGATTGGTTTGGATTGGTTTGGATTGGTTTGGTTGGTTTGGATTGGTTTGGATTGGTTTGGATTGGTTTGGATTGGTTTGGTTGGATTTGGATTGGTTGGATTGGTTTGGTTGGTTTGGATTGGTTTGGATTGGTTTGGATTGGTTTGGTTGGTTTGGATTGGTTTGGTTGGTTTGGTTGGTTTGGTTGGTTTGGTTGGTTTGGTTTGGTTTGGATTGGTTTGGTTGGTTTGGATTGGTTTGGTTGGTTTGGATTGGTTTGGTTGGTTTGGTTTGTTTGGTTGGTTTATTGGTTTGGATTGGTTTGGATTGGTTTGGATTGGTTTGGGATTGGTTTGGATTGGTTTGGTTGGTTTGGATTGGTTTGGTTGGTTTGGTTGGTTTGGATTGGTTTGGATTGGTTTGGATTGGTTTGGATTGGTGGGATTGGTTTGGATTGGTTTGGATTGGATTTGGTTGGTTTGGATTGGTTTGGATTGGTTTGGATTGGTTTGGATTGGATTTGGTTGGATTTGGGATTGGTTTGGATTGGTTTGGATTGGTTTGGTTTGGTTTGGATTGGTTTGGATTGGTTGGATTGGTTTGGTTGGTTTGGATTGGTTTGGATTGGTTTGGTTGGTTGGTTGGTTTGGATTGGTTTGGATTGGTTTGGATTGGTTTGGATTGGTTTGGATTGGTTGGATTGGTTTGGATTGGTTTGGATTGGTTTGGATTGGTTTGGATTGGTTTGGATTGGTTTGGATTGGTTGGATTGGTTTGGATTGGTTTGGTTGGTTTGGATTGGTTGGGTTGGTTTGGATTGGTTTGGATTGGTTTGGATTGGTTTGGTTGGTTTGGATTGGTTTGGATTGGTTGGATTGGTTTGGATTGGTTTGGATTGGTTTGGATTGGTTTGGTTGGTTTGGATTGGTTTGGATTGGTTTGGATTGGTTTGGATTGGTTTGGATTGGTTTGGTTGGTTTGGTTGGTTGGATTGGTTTGGTTGGTTTGGATTGGTTTGGATTGGATTTGGTTGGTTTGGATTGGATTTGGATTGGTTTGGATTGGTTTGGTTGGTTTGGATTGGTTTGGATTGGTTTGGATTGGTTGGGATTGGTTTGGATTGGTTGGATTGGTTTGGATTGGTTTGGATTGGTTTGGATTGGTTTGGATTGGTTTGGATTGGTTTGGATTGGTTTGGATTGGTTTGGATTGGATTTGGTTGGTTTGGATTGGTTTGGTTGGTTTGGATTGGTTTGGATTGGTTTGGATTGGTTTGGATTGGTTTGGTTGGTTTGGATTGGTTTGGATTGGTTTGGATTGGTTTGGATTGGTTTGGATTGGTTTGGATTGGTTTGGATTGGTTTGGTTGGTTTGGTTGGTTTGGATTGGTTTGGATTGGTTTGGATTTGGTTTGGATTGGTTTGGATTGGTTTGGATTGGTTTGGATTGGTTTGGATTGGTTTGGATTGGATTTGGATTGGTTTGGGATTGGATTTGGATTGGTTTGGGATTGGTTTGGATTGGTTTGGATTGGTTTGGATTGGTTTGGATTGGATTTGGATTGGATTTGGATTGGTTTGGATTGGTTTGGTTGGTTTGGATTGGATTTGGATTGGTTTGGATTGGTTTGGATTGGTTTGGTTGGTTTGGATTGGTTTGGTTGGTTTGGTTGGTTTGGATTGGTTTGGATTGGTTTGGATTGGTTTGGATTGGTTTGGTTGGTTTGGATTGGTTTGGATTGGTTTGGATTGGTTTGGTTGGTTTGGTTGGTTTGGTTGGTTTGGTTGGTTTGGATTGGTTTGGATTGGTTTGGATTGGTTTGGATTGGTTTGGTTGGTTTGGATTGGATTTGGATTGGTTTGGATTGGTTTGGATTGGTTTGGATTGGTTTGGTTGGTTTGGATTGGTTTGGATTGGTTTGGATTGGTTTGGATTGGTTTGGATTGGTTTGGATTGGTTTGGATTGGTTTGGATTGGTTTGGATTGGTTGGATTTGTTTGGATTGGTTTGGATTGGATTTGGTTGGTTTGGTTGGATTGGTTTGGATTGGTTGGATTGGTTTGGATTGGTTTGGATTGGTTTGGATTGGTTTGGATTGGTTTGGATTGGTTTGGATTGGTTTGGTTGGTTTGGATTGGTTTGGATTGGATTTGGTTGGTTTGGATTGGTTTGGGTTTGGATTGGATTTGGATTGGATTTGGTTGGTTTGGATTGGTTTGGATTGGTTTGGATTGGTTTGGTTGGTTGGATTGGTTTGGTTGGTTTGGATTGGTTTGGTTGGTTTAGATTGGTTTGGATTGGTTTTGATTGGTTTGGTTGGTTTTGATTGGTTTGGATTGGTTTGGATTGGTTTGGATTGGTTTGGATTGGTTTGGATTGGTTTGGATTGGTTTGGATTGGTTTGGTTGGTTTGGATTGGTTTGGATTGGATTTGGATTGGATTTGGATTGGATTTGGATTGGTTTGGATCGGTTTGGATTGGTTTGGATTGGATTTGGATTGGTTTGGATTGGATTTGGATTGGTTTGGATTGGTTTGGATTGGATTTGGATTGGTTTGGATTGGTTTGGATTGGTTTGGATTGGTTTGGATTGGTTTGGATTGGTTTGGTTGGTTTGGATTGGTTGGATTGGTTTGGTTGGTTTGGATTGGTTTGGATTGGTTTGGATTGGTTTGGATTGGTTTGGATTGGTTTGGATTGGTTTGGATTGGATTTGGATTGGTTTGGTTGGTTTGGATTGGATTGGTTTGGATTGGTTTGGATTGGTTTGGATTGGTTTGGTTGGTTTGGATTGGTTTGGATTGGTTTGGATTGGTTTGGATTGGATTTGGATTGGATTTGGATTGGATTTGGATTGGATTTGGATTGGATTTGGATTGGATTTGGATTGGATTTGGATTGGATTTGGATTGGATTTGGATTGGATTTGGATTGGATTTGGATTTGGAAAGAAGTTAGAAGGAAGAAAGTATTAGGAAGGGAGAATATAATGATGAAGGGGGAAGTAAGAAGAAAGGAAGGCGACGGATGCAGTCAAACGGAAGTAAGAAAAAATATTCAATATATGTTAAAATAAAAATGGAAGAAAAAAGAAGAAAAAGGGATAGATGATGGAATAAGAAGAAAGAAAAAGGAAAATGTTGGAGAATAAAGAAAGAATTTAAAAGATTTTCTGATGAACGAAATGTGATGTAGAAAAAAAGGAAAATCAAATTATTACTTTTTACTCCCATCCCCTTATTTCTCACCAATCATTTGTCTTTACTCATTTTTTATTCTAAGAAGGAAGCAAGAAGAAGGACGAGATAGAAGGAGGTGTGAAGAATTTAGAAGAAAGTTTAAAGTACGAATTGTGAAATAAGAAGAAGGAAGAATATAGACGAATAAATCAATGAAGAAAAAGGAATATGATAGGAAAAAAAATGACAGAAGAAAAAGGTCGAAAGAAGAAGAAAGAGAAAAGAAGAAAGATGTAGAAGTGAAAGGAAAGAATTAAGAACATTATATAGAGAACGAAGTATGAAGTAGGAAAAAAGGAAGAAGAGAGATGAGAGAAGAATGAAGGTAATGCTATATTCTCACTTCTAATTGCTCTCCTCTCATTTCTTATCTATTACTTCTTTCCTCTCACTTGTCATTCGACTTTATGATCCGGCTCAATGATCGGCCTAATAGTCTGACACAATATTGTGCCTAACAACACATTTTACTATCATTTACGGATTTACTTTCTCTGAAAAGTGACTTGTCACTTCTCACTTTTTACAGTAAGTAATCAGAAATAAGAAGTGAGTAGTAAGACGTCTCACTTTTCACTCCTGAACTTTCACTTTTCAAATGACAGTTCGGTCAAATGTCCTATTCGGCCAAATGACCCTTTCGGCCAAATCGACCTTTCGACCAGATGAACCTTTCGACTAAATATCCTATTCAGTCAACTAACCAATCCAGCCAATTGACTTTCGGCCAGATGGGTTTTGGATTGTTCAGCCTAGTGGCACAGACAAACAGACGTATCACTGAGGAAATTCCCATTTACCATGAGCTCAACGGTCGTTTTAAATTCAACTGCTTGCGAGTTCCACATCTAAGGGCGTGCGCATCGTATGCCTTTGTATTTGACATCTCACACTAGCGCCTTCTGTTGACATTGTCGTACTAAACTTTGTTTCGTACAACATGCACGTTAGTTGGTGGTAAAATAGCTGGGCGATGGATTTTAAAACAAATTGTTCTAGCTGTTACGTCTGTTTGTCTGTGCTAGTGGTTTTGTCCAAACGACCCTTCCCGTTTATTAATGACACCAGCTTTCAAATAATATTCAGTATTCGGGTTTGTATTTCTGGTGAAACATTCACACTACTATTAATTAAATGTAAAGGAAATCACTCGCGCAACAACTAATGCCAATTGATTTTTACCGAACATTTGTTAAATTTTTTACATTACCGAACATTAATATTATGACTTGACCAACAGAGACATCGGTAAAAATAATTGCAGAAATCAGTAATTTAATTTCAAATGATTCTAGGAACTTTTTTCAAATGGGCGATTGTTTTCCTAATTCAAACTATTTTGGTCAACTAATGTACCCAACAGAAAGAATAGATTGCGATCAATCAGGTAGTATCGTCAGTTGAACTAAATATGTTGAATAGAGAGAGTAGGAGTCGTTTCAAATTTCAAGATCAAATACAGTTACACCTTACAACTATTTGAAAAAAGTTCCTAGAACTGAGTCCTCGGGTTTAAATTTATTTTTACCGATTTAAAACAGTAAAAAATATTAACGAGCTAGAATTCTGAGTTTAAGTTTGTATGTCGGTGTTTAAACCCTCGGCGCTGTAAGTGATTGTAAATCGTACTATAACAAATTCAGTTGTTTTAATCAGCAATGACAAAGCAAAGCAATGACCTATCCGAATAGTGTAATGTAAAAGCGTTCATTTGTCCTTAATTCATCAAGCATCGTTTTATTTTTCCTTATTTTACACCAAAGCCTTCGTACCCTAATTTTTTCCCGATCGGTAGCACTTGCTATGCCCTTGAATAATATTTTCGTTATAATGCTTTCTGACAGTCATTTAATTTATTCCACTCATCATCGTTTACTTACATTTTGACCCTTCCGCTTTAGCTGCACAGATCTGTCATCACAAGCCCAAGCAGATTTCAGCTGTAAATCGCAAAATTTATGTCGCTCAGTCGTGACCTCCATTATTCTTTGGCCCGACAAAGGTTGTGTGCATTCTTGATCCCGTCTTTCATTTTCCTGAAAGTAGTCTGCTGGATCCGGCGCTGAATTGGAATTCCGCCTGCAAGAAGAAGAACCGCCGTCCCAACAATGGTTCCGCCCTGTGCGCCTTTCTTAGAGCAACGGCAGCGATGACAGTGCCAATGTGCAGGGAAAAAATAATCTACGACCAAGGACAGAACAGAAGTGTCTTAGTCTGTGTGGAATGGACGGAAGGAGGTACATCCTTTGAATAATAATTCAAGCAAATTTTAATCAATAAGCTCCTCACCCTTTGGCATGAATATATTTTTATTCATTCATTTTTCTCTGTCAAAAGAGAAAGAAACACGACCTGTAACGGTGTTCAAAAAGGTGCTTCCTATCGTACAACTAAAGATAAGGATGTAAAGTTGGGGGATCCTTCTAAAGATGAACGTGGCGATGCCTGTGGACGATACGACTGAACAGCTGTTAGCCGACTTAAGTACTAGTGTCTAATTGAAATGCTGCTTCACTTCACATAATTGTTTTAAATATCAAGTTCGACCTCAAATAGTGCACTTCAAGACATGTAAAATAGAACATAATACTCGTGTTAATACCATTGCATGGAATAGAAACAATTAGTATTAATTGTTAACTCGCCATCTCTCAGAGTCAATCACATATTAGTCGAAGTTGTAAATCTCACAAATCGTGGAATTAAAAAGAAAGCCAGGATAAGGTTAACTAAAACCGTTCTTCAACATGCTTTAATAAAACCTTCATAAAAAGTTTTCATAAAAAGACTTCACTACAGAAATAAAATTTATTCGAGTTGAACTTGTCAAACTAGCTAAAAGTAACACGAAATCAACTCGTTTAAATTCATTACTCCCCTCCGACTTTTTGCCATGAAACCAAACAAATTTGAAGGTACGGGATGCGTATTACGAATTCCTAATTCAAAACCATTCCTTGATGGCCACCGAGAGGATTCCACAATATGCCACCTGTTTACACTAATTTTGTTTAATTACATCATTCCTACGGTTGTTTTGCATACCAGCTTGCAGGATGACGCGGGCGGAACGTGTCGCACAGACAGTCAGTCAGTGGTTCTGCGGCGGGCTATAATGATGGCGCCGAAGGAGGAGGTGTGCAATTATGTATATCATGAGCACCGTGCGGTTCCTGCCATGGGGCTTCATATTTGATTTGAATTCCATTGCGGTACGTCGAGGATCTATTTGCTCAACCATTATCGGCTTTGTTTATTCACTGTGCGTGTTTAGAATTTTGTTTGACTTTCGATCGAATCCAGCCACCTATGCACGGAAGTCCCCCGTGGCGGAAGGTAAGGTAGGAGAACGTGCCAAAATGCCCGGGATTGCGGCGGTGACAACCGCCACTATCGGTGCGAGAAATTTTCAACGAGTTTTTCGATGGGTTATTCTCACCCTGTGATAGTTTTTGCAACCGTGAAAATCAACTTTTTGACATTTATTGGAATTTCAGACTAAAATAGCTTTTCGCCATGAATGTCGTGTTGCCAAATTTCAACTCAGATTACAGATTTAAATCTGTAGGAAAACTTTTCAATTTTTATCGCATCGACAAAAGTTTTCAAAACCGTTGAATCAATTTAAGTGATTCTATTGTTCCTGTAAGGTTTGCTAAGATATCGCAGGATGAAAATCGGACCAGCTACCCTATATGGAAAGTTGAGCGAATTCTATGTGTGGACTGTCACGTCCATTGCAAATATCATCACTTTCGGTCACAAAATAGGTCAACCAAATCACATGTTGAACAGCAGAATTGGAGATAGAATTGCTTACTGACCAAGGCCCAAAGTATCGGCGGATAAAATGGCGACGACATTGTGGTTTCTAGCGAAAATGAATATGCTACAACGGTTGAGGTTTTTCGGTTATTAATTTGCATCACACCAAATAAATCCATTTGCAGTTGCGAAGTGTATGGTTTGGTTACAAAAAATATCACAATAAGTTCCTCTGAACGATTTCTAACTTTTAACAAACTGTGTCAGTCTTGGTAATGCAAGCAAACAGAATGATTGCGCTTTCAACGATTAGAATGTGTATGGAAAATTGTAAAATTATGATTAAAGTGACAATAGTTTTATATTAAAATAACCAGAGTTACACTCAACTCTTTTTTACGGCACTTATTGGGGGGACGTAAAAATAATTTTTGCTTAAATTTTTAGTTTCTCACTTGCGATTCTTTATTCAAATTGGACATGCCTTCAAAATTTGTACTATTCCAAGCCATTCAAGAATTCCAAGAACAGGAGTACAGGCCTTAAAGTCAATATGCTTAACGAAAGATCTGTTTGTTCCTTTTGGAAATCAAAAATGCTCTTTGAGATCATTTGAACCAAACTGGATATGACTTGAATGCATGTTCCATTTAACGCCATCCAAAAATTCCAAGAATTGGAGTACAGGCCTTACTATTTTCAAAAAAGGTAATAAACCTTTGGTTACATGTGTGGATTTCAAGGCCTATACTTCAAAGAATTATTGGATGACCTGAAGCAGAACAGTTATTTAACCTTTTTCGGATTGATGGGTCATATGAACCGGTGCCAGCGAAAGTGGTACATAAACCATTTTTGTCAATTTTGAGTTTTTTACACCAACAGCTTCTATTTGCAAAGATCTAGCAAGGGAATAACGAAAAAGTGATTTTTGGCAACTAAATCTGGAGATATGCACATTTTATTTTCTGGTATATATCACAATGGCCATTTCGTTGCCAGAAAAAGTGGTACATGTACAGTTCCACCCACTAAAATCAGTTTATTCAGATTTTAATCCTATTTTGAATTTCAAGATAGTTTACTGCCGTTTAAAATGATTTTAAAAATGTACATGTACCACTTTTACTGTCAACGTTTTTCGGTTTCTGTTTCCTTTTGCTCCCATTAATAGTGGTACATGTGCAATTTGTTATAATAATCTTGGAATTTGTCATAAAATTTGCTTATTTTTCACTACTCTCTTTAGGCACATCAGTCATAACATGTTGGTACAGTTTAGTTGCAAAAAATTGCAAAAATGAATTTATTATTCGATGTTTTTGGGAAAATGCGTCTCCTGAAAAATTTACTCAATGTAACATGTACCACTTTCGCTGGCACCGGTTCATATATGCCAGGCGTTTTAGATCGGCTGTGTTCTTTTTTTCTTCCTAAACAATGAAGGGGGAATCTGCTCAACAGACATCCTGGGTTGACCAGGAAGTGCTGGGTTAGGGGCCACCTCCAATGAGGGAGGCAGGGCTGCATCCCCGACCAGCTAAACCGTTTCCATTGCCGCCAAGCCCATCGTCCCTTCGGTACAACCAGAAAGTAATGCTTCAAAGGGGGCCAGTGCGCGACGCACCCTCGAGGTTAGCTGCGTGTCCTTGCAGCATCGAACATCGTGACTCGCTTTTTTAGAAGAACACCATGGTATCGTGCCAGCGCATTGCCGGCTTTCCAGGTGGCCTTACCACGCCCTATGTCCTCGGAAGGTGGGCAGGGTCGACTTCGCGCCTGCTTCCCTCTGCACGACTGGTATCAAGAATGATGATGCCGCGTGCACCCCAAATTGACCTTTCTGCGATAGGGCCTATTCGCCAGCACACAGAGGGACTTGCCGACGCGAGGCCTACGCCTGCCCCAGCCTTGACGAGGACCCCTTTCCGTCCTCGGGCTCGGAACCCGCCCGGTTGACCGACGCCGCGAAAGCGACGATACCATGTTGTTCTTCGCGCGGCCACTTGTTCGATAAAAGGATCGAGTTCGACCACAGAGCATGACCACCGGTATGACCCATGAAGCCGATCCCTTGGACCACCTCTTATTTGCGCCTGAACTAGCCTTCCTTGAGTCCACGCGCCACCTTCTGTGTAGCTCCGAGACGATTTGGACGATAGCCGATAAAACGGCGTTCCAGCCAACTTCATCTTTACACATCCTCCGAACTAGGTTGTCCGGGGTAGTGTCCAGACCACATGTGGCAAGCATGTGGTCACGCATTGCGCGAAAACGTGAGCACACGAACAACACGTGTTCCGCCGTTTCCTCTAAACCTGCGCACACCAAACACTCGGGCGAAGCCGAGCAAGCCAGCTGCTTTACCTGCACTTTGATTTTGCAGCACGCTTAAACGCCGGGCAAGCACCCCATGGGGTGCTTGCTGTTCACAGCTTTGCTGGAACAAATCAAACAATTGGGAGGGTTCGTGCAGCATTGTGCCTTATGTCCCTCCAATCCGCAGCGTCGGCAGAGATTGCTTCTGTCAGGGCCTTTGCAGTCCCATTGCTTGTGCCCCGGTTCCAGGCACTTGAAGCAAACTTCGGGTTGCTCGTATGCGCACAGGGCATACCGACCATCCCACCTTGACGCTCCCTAACTTGACTACCTTGGAGGCGTCCGCTGCAGATAGCCGAACCAATGCTACCTGCGTCCCTGCCGGACCTTTCCGTAGCCGAACGGCTGCGGTGGGCGTCTCCACTTCACACTGTCGCCGCAGTGCCGTGACGAGCTCTTCGACTTCAGTGATCTCGTCCAGGTCTTTAACCCGGTGAATCCGTCGTGAGTGCCCTCACCTTGACCGTCTTGCCTAGGACCTCCTCCGCCAACTTCTTGTAGGCGGCGCCCTTTTGCGAGACGCCCCGCTTCAGCTCGAGTATCATCTCGGGTACGTCTTATTCGACGTACGTCGGCGCCGAGTTCACCGAGCTTGACGTCACTCCTCATCGCCTTCAAAACATCCGAGTACTTAGCCTCGTCCGCCGTGATGACTAGGGCATCGCCCCTGGAGCGATTGGCGCCTACCCTAGACTTCTTGCTACCCTCATTCGCCTGGGCCTTCTTTTCGGCCCTTGACGTCTTCGGTTTCCTCTTGTTCTTGACCAGGGTCCAGGAGGCGTCATTCCCTGAGCCGTAATTGCCTGAGTGGACGGACCTTTCCAGGTCCTTCCTCCCCCGGTTTTGGAGGTACCTGACCGGGGTTCAGCTTCCCAGCCCCACTACCCTTGTTCGGGGTAGTAACCCTCCGCGTTTTGGAACGGCCCCAGGAGCTCATCCCCTGGAGACTGTCTCCCCGTTTTTGTGTCTGCTCCGTTGGAGTAGTCACCCCGACGTACCCGCAAATACTTGAGCCTCAGTCTGGGTAGACTTTGGCACCACCGTCTTAGCTGGCACGCCTTCGGTCGACTCGACCTTGCCCGAGTCCGCGAATCCTTGGGCCTCAGTCTGGGTAGACCTCGACTCCACCGATTTCACGGGTTCACACTTGGCCGTCCCGACCGCCCTCTCCAGCTTGGCGTCCAGCATCGACTTTCGAAGTTTCTGCAAGCTCCTCTTGAGGTCCTTGCTGATATTATGCTTCGATGACGCAAAGTCGATGATGGCGTCCAGCTGTTCCGTCGCCACCTCGAAGGCCGAAAGCCCATCGCGTTTGCGGTTCATCGCCTTCACAAGCCATGGGCCGTCAATAACCCCTTCCGGCGTTTTTATAGCCGAGAGGAAGGTTGAGTGACCCACGCTGGCGCTGCGAACTGAGCTGCCGACTATTGCCTCTGGCCTCCTAGGCGGAGACCTGAACAACCCACCTCTTGCGAAGGGGTTGTCGCCTACACTACTACCACTAATTGAAGAATTGACTTGTTTTTCCATTTTGGTCCCACGCCCAGTCAACACAAGATCGTATATGATGACGTATAAGATGTTAAAGTGGAGGCGATATAGGTACTGCCCCATACAACATGTATCTACATCGCCTTCACTTTAACATCTTATGTTGCACCATATGCGATTTTGTGTTGACTGGGCGAGTTGCTCGGGAAAAGAGGTCCACCACGCCAGAGCCCAGCATAACGCGGTAAGGGACAATTACTGTGGAGGGTGCCCAGGTACCCCACAGGCTCCGTTAAAGGCCTAGCTTATTATTTCACCCCCCTGGCCATGCATCCCCTCGGCACGGGTCGCTTGACGCCTTGGGATTAGGGGTTAGGGACGATGGTCCCGGTCTAACTCGCAGTGGCCATGGGGAGGGGTCGTCAAGCCCTTGGACAAAGTCCCTGCTGCCCCCAGGGACAGATCGGCTGTGTAAAATCACAGAAAAGAGATATGTCCCCACTTTCTTCAGCAAAATTGTTCACCAAGATGTTGACATTGCAGGAAAATATCGAGGATCAATTTACTATATTGTTTGTGCTAATCACCACGCGTTTATTAAATAATTAATCCGCTAGATTGGCTTTTCTCGGTGATATTTAAACTTCACAGCATTATTTTTCGTGACGCGTTTCGGCTTACTGACCTTTAGCCATCATCAGACGTCTATAATACTATTTACCATACCCTGAAGATCCAGCTGTCCAAAACCTTGGGAAGAGTTCGCTTCTGAGAGCATGCAAATGAATATGACATGTTTGAAACTTAAATCACATTGTTTGGTAGTTCTGAATACTTAGACAAGTTGAGCCATCCTGAACGTTATGTCTGTAATTAATTTTCAGGAATTCGAGGTAATGAGTGAAATCTTATCGGCTCAATGGACCTGCTGGGAAGTTAAGCAATGCATAAATTCCTAAAAGGGTTACGATCGGGTAGATCGTATGTTCTGAACTCCAGGCCGTTTTGGAGACCCTGAAATAGGTTACGTTAATTCTTAACTCAATAATTTCATGTCTTATGATCACATAGATATTTTTGCATATATTCTCAGCTTTGGACATTTTGTTTCTAGAGATATTTTCTGATGCACTCGAGGAAATGTACTCCAGAACAATTTGGTTCTTTCTGTACTAATTTTGGCAGATTCGGGCGAAAAAATCCAAATCTGAACGTTAAATCCAAATAAAAAAAGTCGTACTGAAAGGGTTAAGGGGTATCCTATTTGGTTAAACAGATCCTGTAGACCAGCGGTTCTCAACGTTTTTCTTGAGAGGTACCCCTTTGAACTTTTACATTCATTGAGGAACATAAAGCTTCCTATAAGACTTTGAGGACTTTTGGAGGTTTCCCAGCCTTCTGAAAGGAAGCTGCCGAGCCTCTTGAAATGAGACTTCCGAGCCTTTTGAAAAGAGGCTTCCGAACATTTTGAAATGAGGTTTCGAGACCTTTAGAAAAGAGCCTCTTCCGACCTCTTGAAAGGCGGCTTCCGAGCCTCTTGTAAGGAGGCTTTGAGCCTCTTGAAGGAGGCTGAGCCTCTTGAAGGAGGCTTCGAGCCTCTTGAAGGAGGCTTCCGAGCCTCTTGTAAGGAGGCTTCGAGCCTCTTGAAGGAGGCTTCCGAGCCTCTTGAAAGGAGGCTTCCAGAGCCTCTTGAAAGGAGGCTTCCAGGCCTCTTGAAGGAGGCTTCTGAGCCCTCTTGAAAGGAGGCTTCCGAGGCCTCTTGAAAGGAGGCTCTGGGCCTCTTGAAGGAGGCTTCCAGGCCTCTTGAAGGAGGCTGAGCCTCTTGAAGGAGGCTGAGCCTCTTGAAAAGGAGGCTTCCGAGCCTCTTGAAAGGAGGCTGAGCCTCTTGAAGGAGGCTTCCAGAGCCTCTTGAGGAGGCTTCTGAGCCTCTTGAAGGGAGGCTTCCAGGCCTCTTGAAGGAGGCTTCCGAGCCTCTTGAAAGGAGGCTTGAGCCTCTTGAAGGAGGCTTCCGGGGCCTCTTGAAGGAGGCTGAGGCCTCTTGAAAGGAGGCTGAGCCTCTTGAAGGAGCCCTGAGCCTCTTGAAAGGAGGCTTCCCGACCCTCTTGAAAGGAGGCTTCCCGAGCCTCTTGAAAGGAGGCTTCCGAGCCTCTTGAAGGAGGCTTCCGAGGCCTCTTGAAAGGAGGCTTCCGAGGCCTCTTGAAAGGAGGCTTCCAGGCCTCTTGAAAGGAGGCTTCCAGGCCTCTTGAAGGAGGCTTCAGAGCCTCTTGAAGGAGGCTTCGAGGCCTCTTGAAAGGAGGCTTGAGGCCTCTTGAAAGGAGGCTTCCTGAGCCTCTTGAAGGAGGCTTCTGAGCCTCTTGAAAGCAGGCTTTCTAGCTTCCTGAAGGGAGGCTTTCCAGCCTCTTGAAGGGAGGCTTCCGGGCCTCTTGAAAGGAGGCTTCCAGGCCTCTTGAAAGGAGGCTTCCAGGCCTCTTGAAATGAGGCTTCCAGGCCTCTTGAAAGGAGGCTTCCCAGCCTCTGGAAAGGAGCCTTCTGAGCCTCTTGAAAGGAGTCTTCCAAGCTTCTTGAAAGGAGGCTTCCGATCCTCTTGAAAGGAGGCTGAGGCCTCTTGAAAGGAGGCTTCGATCCTCTTGAAAGGAGGCTTCTGGAGCCTCTTGAAGGAGGCTTCTGAGCCTCTTGAAAGGAGGCTTCAGGCCTCTTGAAAGGAGGCTTCTGGGCCTCTTGAAGGAGGCTTCTGAGCCTCTTGAAAGGAGGCTTCTGAGGCCTCTGGAAAGGAGGCTTCCTGAGCCTCTTGAAAGGAGGCTTCCAGGCCTCTTGAAGGAGGCTGAGCCTCTTGAAGGAGGCTTCCGGGCCTCTTGAAAGGAGGCTTCTGAGCCTCTTGAAAGGAGGCTTCTGAGCCTCTTGAAGGAGGCTTCAGGGCCTCTTGAAGGAGGCTTCCGAGCCTCTTGAAAGGAGGCTTCTGAGCCTCTTGAAAGGAGGCTTCTGAGCCTCTTGAAAGGAGGCTTCTGAGCCTCTTGAAAGGAGGCCTGAGCCTCTTGAAAGGAGGCTTCTGAGGCCTCTTGAAAGGAGTTTCCTGAGGCCTCTGGAAAGGAGGCTTCCGAGCCTCTGGAAAGGAGGCCTGAGCCTCTGGAAAGGAGGCTTCCTGAGCCTCTGAAAGGAGGCTTCCTGAGCCTCTGGAAAGGAGGCTTGAGCCTCTTGAAAGGAGGCTTCTGAGCCTCTTGAAAGGAGGCTTCTGAGCCTCTTGAAGGGAGGCTTCTGAGCCTCTTGAAAGGAGGCTTCCAGGCCTCTTGAAAGGAGGCTTCTGAGGCCTCTTGAAAGGAGGCTTCCTGAGCCTCTTGAAAGGAGGCTTCTGAGCCTCTTGAAAGGAGGCCTGAGGCCTCTTGAAGGAGGCTTCGGAGGCCTCTTGAAAGGAGGCCTGAGCCTCTTGAAGGAGGCCTGAGCCTCTTGAAAGGAGGCTTGAGGCCTCTTGAAAGGAGGCTTCTGAGCCTCTTGAAAGGGGAGGCTCTGGAGCCTCTTGAAAGGAGGCTTCTGAGCCTCTTGAAAGGAGGCTTCTGAGCCTCTTGAAAGGAGGCTTCTGAGCCTCTTGAAAGGAGGCTCTGAGCCTCTTGAAAGGAGGCTTCTGAGGCCTCTTGAAAGGAGGCTTCTGGAGCCTCTTGAAAGGAGGCTCTGAGCCTCTTGAAAGGAGGCTTCCTGAGCCTCTTGAAAGGAGGCTCTGAGCCTCTTGAAAGGAGGCTTCTGAGCCTCTTGAAAGGAGGCTCTGAGCCTCTTGAAAGGAGGCTTCCGAGCCTCTTGAAAGGAGGCTTCTGAGGCCTCTTGAAAGGGAGGCCTGAGCCTCTTGAAAGGAGGCTTCTGAGCCTCTTGAAAGGAGGCTTCCGAGCCTCTTGAAAGGAAGCTTCCGAGCCTCTTGAAAGGAGGCTTCCGAGCCTCTTGAAAGGAGGCTTCCGAGCCTCTTGAAAGGAGGCTTCCGAGCCTCTTGAAAGGAGGCTTCCGAGCCTCTTGCAACGAAGCTACTGAGATTTGTCTGAAAACGCCTACATGATTCTCATATGGAGGCTTCCGAACCTTCAGATTCTAGATATTAGTCACTCGACGCTTTGTCCTTTTGATTTTTTGTCCCACAACCCTTAATACACTGTACTGGTTGTGGTTGGTAGTATACAATAAGCTTTGATATACTGATCACCATGCGTATTACGTACAATTATAAGTCTAAGAATAAAAAACTACACAATTATTTGAATTTTGTTATACATCCGCCATTACGCTTCTTTGTCCTAGGCACCCCCTGGGGCCAGCAAAGATACCCCCAGGGGTACATGTATCCCAGGTTGCGAACCACTGCTGTAGACCTCAATGCTTATACTCCAGGAAGTTTTTGGATGACCTGGGACGAAACATTTATTTAAGGAGTATCCAATTTGATTATTTTCAAAAAGAGGTATCAACCCTTTGGATACGCGTGAGGCCTTAAGGCCTAGACTACAGGGAATTTTTGGACGATCCAGAACGAAGCAGCTATTGAAGGCGTATACAGTTTTATTTAACGGATAGAAAAGGGCATCCATTTTCTAAATAGGAATATCAGCCCTTTGGTGGTGCGTATAGAGCTGAAGGCTTACACTCCAGGAAATTCTTGGATGACCTGAGACGGAACAGTTATTGAAGAAGATTCCAATTTGATTTCTTGGATCGAATAGGGAACGAACCATTAAAAACAGATATCAACCCCTTGGTTACGCGTGTAGATCTTGGAAATTCTTGGATGAGCTGGGAAGGAACAGTTATTGGAAGCAAATGCAATTTGGATTCCTTGATCAAATAGGGCATGGACCATTAAAAAAAGATAATAACCATTTTGTTACGCGTGTAGACTTAAAGGCCTATACTCCAGAAAGTTCTTGGACGACTTGAAATAGAACACTTGTTGAAGGCAAATGCTGAAGATGCAAAACAGCTACTTAGTTCTTTGGGTTTTTATGAGTGTGAGAGAGAGTGAGTGTTTCTATGAGAGTGAAAAAAGATTTACTTTTGAATGACAATGTTGCTTAAAATTCTTTTTACGTCACGTACCGTAAAACGAAGTAACATATAAAAATTCGTCAATGATCTATGTAGCAACCTGAGCTCTGGAAAACAGCTTTATGCAGACGATTTGAAAATATACCGTGTCATAAAATCGCTCGTAGACTGCTGTGCTTTACATACTGATATTGTGAATGTTGCAAACTGGTGCAAAATCAATGGTATGCAGATGAACCCGACTAAATGCAAAGCCATAACATTCACTCGTTGCCGATCTTCTATAACCTATGACTATTGTCTGAATCACACAGCGCTTCAGAGGGTTACATCGATCAAAGACCTTGGAATCGTTCTCGACAGTAAGCTTCGTTTTACGGAACATTTATCAGTTACCATTGCTAAGGCCAATGCTATGCTTGGATTCTTACGGCGGAATACAGCACAGTTCGATGATGTCCATGCTCTCAAATCATTATATTGTGCATTAATTCGGAGCATACTAGAGTACGGAGTGCAAATCTGGGCTCCGTATCATTCCGTTCAAATTGAACGCATCGAGAGAATACAAAAACGCTTCATCAACTACGCCTTGCGCCGCTTACCATGGAACGATCCATCAAACCTGCCTCCATACCGAAATCGTTGTGCTTTGATTGACTTACAACCAATGGCAGACCGTCGAGTGATGCTTCAGAGGATGTTTATTTTCGACGTCATAACGTGCAACATCGACTGCCGTTACATCCTGGAGAACGTTCGATTTCATGTACCGTCTCGTCAACTCAGGAATCGTCAACTGTTATGGATCCGTGGTCACCGCACACACCAAGATTTTTTTATGTATACAGGTTATACGACTTGTCAATATCCCCAACTCAACCATCTTGGATTTTTGTATGGAATTTATGCTCGTTTGTTTACGTTTTGCACTGAAAATGTATGTTTCCCCCCGCGCTGGTTATTCCCATCTACTGACGAAGTCGGATAACCTGTACATAAAAAAATCTTGGCACACACTACGGTCAAAATAATCCATTGGACTTATGCTGCAGACTATTCAACGAAGTGTGTTGTTTTTTCGACTTTAATGTTACCAAATTAGTTTTTAAAAATAGGAATAACACAAACACTGAGTCCGTGAAATTTAAAACTTAAAGACCATGTACAATCAAAATAACATAAATATAAAAATGTGTCGTAACAAGAGGGTTGAGTGTATTAACTGTGAGTAATTAAAGCCAAATGAATTTTCATGCATTCACAATCCGGCCACCAGCGCCCGTTGAAGTCGCGGAAATATATTCCGCCAAAAATTTCCACCGTTCTCGGCATTAGTTTTTAAACTTGTTTTCATCTCGAAGATAGATTATAATAATCTTCACGCTTGCACTGTCAAACAAGATAGAACTGAGAAAATGTCGAATATGCTATTTATCTCGGGGCGTTTTGGGTCATCTTTTCCCGCACAGCACCAAATGTGCACGTGTAATAAATCCGAATTTCTTCTTCGCCAACAAGTTGCACGTCGTATGAAATGGCATGCAAATTGCGACGCAGATAGGGGTAGGTACCATGTCGCTCCCGGGCAGAACGATTCAGGTGATTTTCTATTCAGTGGAGGTTGTCTCCGTTCCCGGTGTAACTTCGCATTCCGTTTCGCTGGCGGCGAAAGTGTTGCAATGCGATCAGCGAACCGGAATGCAGTTACGTGTTTCCACCGGATGTGACATGGAAGCGCTCGGAAGTGCACAAATCTGGGCGCTGCCGCCGGAGAGTGTGAAGCTTTTTCGCTATGATATGTGCAGGGCGAAGGCTTATTTGGGCTGTTCTCATATTAGCGGCATCGACTTCTATTGGTTAGCTACAAAGTTCTTTTCTGTTCGTTCAATCAATTCAATATGGAGCCTAGTACATTTCAAAATTGAATCTCGAGGAAAAACAATATTTGTTGAGCAACTGATTTTCATACAGTTAATCCCTGCTGCGAAAACCGTGTTGTTGTCATTAGAAATGTCACAGTTTCTCATTCGATGAACCTATTTTCTGATCATCGATGGACTCCTTCTTCATCAGTGCACCATTGAGTAAATCAACTGATTCCCCGACAAAGAATGCTAATTTGTATCCGATATATAACATTGAATGCCGTCAAATTTGAAGTCTGATATCCTCTGGTTGGGGCAAGAAACATTCCACTTAAGTTTATCTTTCAGGGAAAATTATTTCAGACATATTTTATATTCTACTCTTCCATTATGATGCCTCAAGAAATATAAAAACACGTTAAAACAAGTCAAACATCAGAGCACCCATTCGCTTAATCCATCACCCAAGTATGAAATGTTTCAAATGCGTTCGTGATAATTTCGTGACTGTGCATAACCCGCAGACGTCACGGCGAAACAGCGAGAGCACACTCACCTGACAGGCGGAAACTTTTCCTCATCGTTACATATGCCTATCATGATCCCCCGCACACAAATTGTGTGTGTTTTTGATGTTTAACTTTGTAAAGACTCGTTCGCATACTTAATGATAAATACTTTTTGAAGTACCAAAATATATGGATCTATGGCTACGACAAAGGGGAACGAAAGCAGCTCTTAAGTGCTGTTTGGCCGCACATCTCCGTGCGGTAGATTCCATGCATACGTGAAGGAACTTGCCCCAAGGGAATGCTGTGTGCGTGCAGCAACCCTTCTTCTGGTGGCGTAGGCGGATATCTGTTTCTTCCTACGTTTCGGCTGACGGTCTTCCCAAAGTCAGTCTTCTGCCGGCAGCCTGCTAATAGATGTACCTTCCATAATGAACAACTTCATGCAAACTGGAGAGCTTGTGTTTGTTGTGCCTCATCCGGGAAATAGAATAAGGGTTTAGGCTGGAACATCCTTTCTTGCTAAAACACATGCACTGTGTGTTATATTGTTAGGAGAGTCTGTTATTGACTCGGTTTCGTGACTAAAGTTGTTGACTTGATATATTATCTTCTTTAGAAGAGTTTGATACCAAATGGCAGGTTTTGTTGTCAACGAGTTTCTATAGACTAGGAGGCAGCGGGACCATCGTCATAATTATCATCATCAGCAATGTTGTGTAGAATAGTATTTTACATGTAATTCTCTTTCTTTTTAACGTGATTTATAAACTTTTTGTTAAATCTGTCAACTATACTATTGATTATGAAAATTGAAAATACAAATTCTCCCAATGTCATATCCACAACAAGTTTCCGAAAGTGTTAACATCATATAGGGTAAATTTGTATAAATAAAATACGCCATCCCATTTCATTAGCTAATAACCCAAGCGACAAAAATAGAAGGCAGATGCAATTTTTGGTAACTTATATGTATTATGGTATCCAATCATGGTTTAAACTAGCGTATTTTGGAATCAGTCGAAATTACCATCTCATTGGCAGGAAATGAACCTAAAACAGTATGAATGGCAAATTTAGATATAAGTGATAGAGTCCATTCAAACTTTCGTACATATTGTTTGTGTAGTTAAATGGAGCGATTTAAAAACGCCCTGAATTTATTTACAATGATTTCTCCCCACCGGTGGCGTAAATGACGCATTTTATTACACAGGAGTGAGATCAATATACGTATCAAAAGAGAGCCATTTTTATCTGTAATCGATTAACATCATCTTTGGTAAAAACTGATCATGGTTTGAACAATTTGTGCAAAAACAGTTTTTTGTTGTTTTATCGAAATTGTGTAAAATGGATTCCATTTTCTCAAACAAATGATTCATTTAGGAACTGCTGCCAGTAGTTCAAATCATCACAGTAGGAAATTTTAACCAAAATTATGAATCATGCAACAAATGATGGTATTCATCATAAAAACATGGACAAAGAAGAAAAACATTTTTTCCGGAGCCTTCAATTTTCGGCATATTTTTCGGTATCGATTTTTGTCATATTCTACAAAACCAACGGAATTTGGTCATTTTTTGGCTTGCAATAGCTTTTTCGATGCCGGATAAAATACTAATGGTCATATGAAGGGTTTAAATGCATAATCGTGTCACAGACAAATGGACGCAACATAGGTTTCCGAAAATGATCAAAAAAGCATTATTAACTTTTGGTGTTGAAAATTCACTGAGTAGGACTTATTAAACCAACAAAGGAGGGTGGAACAGATTCAATTAGCGTTATATTGTGACATCAACGAAATTGAATTTGATTTATTTGATATTTCTTTATTATTTCTTTCATAATTACAGAATAATTACAAAAAGTATGTGCGCAAAAAGTGTCGCCCATGTTTCAGGCACTTATTCTTAACCGATTTGCATTCGATGCAGAATCCTGTCCCATTGTTTCCTATTGCAAATTGGCCGGATTGAACTATGGGATCAGAAGTTATGACCAAAATACTTTTTTTTACACCAGAAACGAGTAAAAAAGTCTCGCCAATTTTTCAGGCACTTACCCTTAACCGATTTGCATTCGACGCAGAATCCTGTCCCATTGTTTCCTATTGAAAGTAGTCGTGTATTTTCTTTCATAACTACTTTGAAGTCGTTTACCAGCTGCGAACAGTTGGGAATTTCGAATGTCCTTTGGATGTATTCGTCATCGATACCTGGCGTCTGCTTTTCTGGCATCTCTTCTTCATTCTGACTTTTTTCCGCTGCTTGATGATCGCCAATAATCTCTTCCTCGAATTCCACGATTTGGTCTTCCGCCAAATCCACGTCCGCAGTTTCTGGGTCTGCTGTGCTCATGCACTTCTTCTAAAATTCCGGCCCCTAGCTTAGGCTAGTTCGCCGACTGGCTTGCTGAGATCCACTGCTACGTTGTCTCGATCCCTCAGCGGTTGAGCCACAACATCCTAACTCGAATGACTCTCCCTGGCGTCGAGGGTGGTCCGACAGTTCCGGTGGTGGATGACGTCCGCACTGGCGATGCTCTACATACCCGAAGCACTATGTAGTCTCATCTACGTTTATACACGCCTGGCAGAATGGCGATGACGCATGGCCACACTGGTGCAGATATTGACGGAAACAACCGTGTCCGGACAGAAACTGAGTGAGGTGAAAGTTCACCTCTCCATGCTCCCTGTTCACCCACGTCGACACATTGGGGATGAGTCGGCCATTATCCGCATTGTCCCACTCCTGCTGCCACTTCACCATAGAGTCCAGTCTCACATTTCTGGTACCTCTCCGTTGGTAACACTCGATATCCTCTGCTAGGGTTATGCAGATTGGAATCATCCCGGCGATAACGCAAACTGCCTCTGACGAAATGGTTCGATACGCACTCGCCACTCGAATGGACATTAGGGTGGCTCAAATTAGTGTGGGAAAAACTTTTTCCAATTTTTTGATGGGCCCTCTTATTCGGTTCTATTTGATGCCCTGATGCTCTGGACAAAATTTCAGCCAAATCGGTCAACATTTTGGCGGTGCTAAACTCGTTGGAAGTTAATATGGAAAAATGTATGCAGAAACATCAAAAACTGTAAATTGAAGTTGGACGGCACAACTTACGAAGAAGAACTATGATACTCATTCAGATTATGAAGAATTTAATACAGAATGTTATGCAGAAATTCAGAATGTTGGCACGGCAAGTGCTGGGTAAAGCGTACCATTGGTATTTCGCGTACCTGAAGGAATAAAATAGACCCCATCTCGCGGTCCTTAGCCTCTTACCCAGCAACTCCTATCCCCACCTCCCCGCGGTGCTGGCCGGGATACGAGCAACCTTAGGGAAGATCGGGTAACCAACCCCGGTGGGAACTATGGTCGTATGCTGACAGGGAAGGGGGGTTTGCTCCTCTCGGAGGTGCAAATCTTATTGAGCGTCTGTTCTCCATGTCAGGATCGGCTCACAACAGCGTCTGTTCTCCATGTTAGGGGCGGCTGACCATCGTCCGAGTGCCAGCGAGGGACTCTAAGTGAAACTGTGTACCATGGTCCACCGGAAATAAGGAGGAATGGTCCTCCGGAAATTTAGGGGGTTTGGTGTCA
Source organism: Armigeres subalbatus (assembly GCF_024139115.2). Classification (NCBI taxonomy): domain Eukaryota; kingdom Metazoa; phylum Arthropoda; class Insecta; order Diptera; family Culicidae; genus Armigeres; species Armigeres subalbatus. The sequence goes on along the minus strand of NC_085141.1, from coordinate 265,372,813 downwards.
GGCCCTGCAAGCCAGCCTTTAAAAAATCATAAGCAACGAACAATCAACAAGAGAGTACGGACCGGAACCATCGGCGAAGACCACTGCGACGAAAAGGGACTAGCGATTGGAAACTCGGTTCGTGGAACTGCAAATCTCTCAACTTCATCGGGAGCACACGCATACTCGCCGATGTGCTCAAGGACCGTGGATTCGGCATCGTAGCGCTGCAGGAGGTTTGTTGGAAGGGATCAATGGTGCGAACGTTTAGAGGTAATCATACCATCTACCAGATCTGCGGCAACACACACGAGCTGGGAACAGCTTTCATAGTGATGGGCGATATGCAAAGGCGCGTGATCGGGTGGTGGCCGATCAATGAAAGAATGTGCAGGTTGAGGATCAAAGGCCGGTTCTTCAACTTCAGCATAATCAACGTCCGTAGCCCACACTCCGGAAGCACTGATGATGATAAGGACGCATTCTACGCGCAGCTGGAACGTGAGTACGACAGCTGCCCAAGACACGACGTCAAAATCATCATAGGAGATTTGAATGCTCAGGTTGGCCAAGAGGAGGAGTTTAGACCGACTATTGGAAAGTTCAGCGCTCACCGGCTGACGAACGAAAACGGCCTACGACTAATTGATTTCGCCGCCTCCAAGAATATGGCCATTCGTAGCACCTACTTCCAACACAGCCTCCCGTATCGGTACACTTGGAGATCACCACTGCAGACAGAATCACAAATCGACCACGTTCTGATTGATGGACGGCACTTCTCCGACATTATCGACATCAGGAAATATCGTGGCGCTAACATCGACTCGGACCACTATCTGGTGATGGTTAAACTGCGCCCAAAACTATCCGTCATCAACAATGTTCGGTACCGACGACCACCGCGGTACGACCTAGAGCGACTGAAGCAACCTGATGTCGCCACTGCATACGCGCAGCATCTCGAGGCAGCGTTGCCGGAAGAGGGTGAGCTCGATGGGGCCCCTCTTGAGGACTGCTGGAGTACAGTTAAAGCAGCCATTAACGACGCAGCGGAGAACAACGTCGGTAATATGGGTCGAAGTCGACGGAACGATTGGTTCGACGAAGAGTGCAGACAGATTCTGGAGGAGAAGGACGCAGCGCGGGCGGTCGCGCTGCAGCAAGGTACCCGGCAGAACGTGGAACGTTATAGACGGAAGCAGAGACAGCAGACCCGCCTTTTTCAGGAGAAGAAACGCCGCCTGGAAGAAGAGGAGATGGAACAGCTGTGCCGTTCTCAAGATACACGCAAGTTCTATCAGAAGCTCAACGCATCCCGCAAAGGCTTCGTGCCGCGAGCCGAAATGTGCCGGGATAAGGATGGGAGCATCTTGATGGACGAACGTGTGGTGATCGAAAGGTGGAAGCAGCACTACGAGGAACATCTGAATGGCGCTGAGAGTACAGGCAGTGAAAGTCAAGGCAGCGGAGGAGATGACTACGTCAGTTCAGCGGACGATGGAAGCCAACCAGCCCCACCTTGAGGGAAGTTAAGGATGCCATTCAACAGCTAAATACCAATAAAGCAGCTGGTAAGGATGGTATCGGAGCTGAGCTCATCAAGATGGCCCGGAAAAGCTGGCCAATTGCCTGCACAAACTGATAGTCAGAATCTGGGAAACTGAACAGCTACCGGAGGAGTGGAAGGAAGGGTTATATGCCCCATCTACAAGAAAGGCGACAAACTGGAGTGTGAGAACTTTCGAGCGATCACCATCCTTAATGCCGCCTACAAAGTGATATCCCAGATCATCTTCCGTCGTCTGTCACCATTAGTGAACGAGTTCGTGGGAAGTTATCAAGCCGGCTTCGTTGACGGCCGCTCGACAACGGACCAGATCTTTACTGTACGGCAAATCCTTCAAAACTGCCGTGAATACCAGGTCCCAACGCACCATCTGTTCGTTGATTTCAAGGCGGCATACGACAGTATAGACCGCGTAGAGCTATGGAAAATTATGGACGAGAACAGCTACCAGACTGATCAAAGCAACGGTGGATGGTGTGCAAAACTGTGTGAAGATTTCGGGCGAACACTCCAGTTCGTTCGAATCGCGCCGGGGACTAAGACAAGGTGATGGACTTTCGTGCCTGTTGTTCAACATTGCGCTAGAAGGTGTCATGCGGAGAGCCGGGTGTAACAGCCGGGGTACGATTTTCAACAGGTCCAGTCAATTTATTTGCTTCGCGGACGACATGGACATTGTCGGCCGAACATTTGCAAAGGTGGCAGAACTGTACACCCGCCTGAAACGTGAAGCAACGAAAGTTGGACTGGTGGTGAATGCGTCAAAGACAAAGTACATGCTTGTGGGCGGAACCGAGCGCGACAGGGCCCGCCTGGGAAGCAGTGTTAGGATAGACGGGGATACCTTCGAGGTGGTCGAGGAATTCGTCTACCTCGGATCCTTGCTAACGGCTGATAACAACGTCAGTCGTGAAATACGAAGGCGCATCATCTGTGGAAGTCGGGCCTACTACGGTCTCCAGAAGAAACTGCGGTCGAAAAAGATTCGCCACCGCACCAAATGTGTCATGTACAAGACGTTAATAAGACCGGTAGTCCTCTACGGACATGAAACATGGACAATGCTCGATGAGGACTTGCAAGCACTCGGAGTATTCGAGAGACGAATGCTTAGGACCATCTTTGGCGGTGTGCAAGAAGACGGTGTGTGGCGGCGAAGAATAAACCATGAGCTCGCCCAACTCTACGGCGAACCCAGTATCCAGAAGATAGCTAAAGCCGGAAGGGTACGATGGGCAGAACATGTTGCAAGAATGCCGGACAGCAACCCTGCAAAGATGGTGTTCGCTTCCGATCCGGCAGGTACGAGACGGCGTGGAGCACAGCGAGCGAGATGGGCAGACCAGGTGCAGAACGACTTGGCGAGCGTGGGGCGTATCCGAGGATGGAGAGATGCGGCCTCGAACCGTGCATTGTGGCGTCAAATTGTTGATTCAGTGTTATCTGTTTAGATGTTAACTAAATAAATGAAATGAAATATGCAGAAAACCGCGAGAAGATTAGAGTTTGCCCGGCTTAGTTATTAGCATTTCTCTGAAGTGCGGTTTGAGCAAATTTCGTTTCTTTTACCTTTGAAAAGAAATAAATTCACCCCTACAACACTCCAGTAAAATGCTAATATCTTTGCCTAATAAACTCGAATCGCGGTTTTCAGCATAACATTCTGTATTTAATTCTACAAGAACTGAATGAGTATCATTGTTCTTGATCGTAAATTGTGCCGCCCAACGTGGTCCAACTGCAAATCACTGTTTTTGGATGTTTCTGCATACATTTTTCCATATAAACTTCCAACGAGTTTAGCACCGCCCAAACGTTGACCGATTTGGCTGAAATTTTGTCCAGAGCATCAGGGCATCAAATAGAACCGAATAAGAGGGCGGCCCATCAAAAAAATTGAAAAAGTGTTTTTTGAGCCATGGACATTTTATGAAACACGCTATTCAACTTCCTGTGATTACGTTTCGTCTTGAGCGCAGCTCCCCAGGCTGGAACGCCGTAACTCAGCATTAAGGATGAGTTACTGGCCAGCATTACTTCTGTTTTGTGGTAAGCAAGCTGCAGCTTGACTCCATTCATCCAGTTTTCAACTGCGTTGGTCGTCTCCGCCACCAGCATTTCTTCCTCTTCCAGCGACTCTTCGGTTATCGTTAGGACGACATCATCCGCTTTCTCTGCCAATTCAACGATTGCCTTAATTGCAACCACCGTCGATCTGCCTTTTCGGAATCCGAACTGTTTCATCGATAAGCCGATCTCGCCCTCCGTGAACTGCGTCAGCCGATTAATGATAATCCTTTCCAGAAGCTTCCCCAGTGTATCCAGCAGGCATATGGGCCTATACAATGCTGGATTCCCCGACGGTTTTCCTGGTTTTGGCAGCAACACCAGTTTCTGGATTTCTGTATTTCTGCAGCACCATCCTGAACAAATATGGAAACGCCATTATCACAGATTTTTGAGCCACGTTTGGAATTCCATCTGGACCCGGAGATTTCTTCATCTTCTGACCTTTAGCCACTGATGACAGCTCATCGTAACTCGGTCTTCATCTTCGTATGGTGTAGGCGGCCACGTCGTAGAATCATGCTGCGGGAAAAGACCGTCGACGATGATATTCAGCTTGTCCGGACACATTTCCGCTGGCATCGCTGATCTTCAATATTGCGACTCGATAAACATTGCCCCAAGGATCAGCGTCAGCTTCTTAGCACAATTGCTTGAAGCAGTTGGACATGCTGACTTTGGACATCTCCCGTTTGAAAGCCGCTCTAGCTTCCCGGAAAATTATCTTAAGCTCTTTTCTTCCCGTTTGAGACTTTGCCCTCTGAAAACGTCCCCTGGCCCTGAGACAGGCAGCACGAAGATTGGCAAGAGTTTCATTTCACCAATAATTTGGGTGTCGGCTATTCAATGGCTCCAGTTTCCTTGGCATCGTCGCATCGCAAGCCCTCGCTAACATTTCCGTCAGTTCATCTGCTTTCAGATTTGTAGCGCTCGAAGTGCTGTCAACTCGAAGTGCTTCGATGAAAAGCTCCTTGTCGAAGTCCTTTGTCTTCCATCTACGCCCGGTAGTCCATATCCCTCTCCTAGTCGTCGGTAGCCATGTTCCAACACTATACAGGATCGCTAGGTGATCGCTATGAGTGTAGTCCTAACAAACTCTCCAGCACATGTTTCTCATCAGTGACGGGCTGCAAAACGTCACGTCGATGATATACTCCCTGCTTTCTCTGAGAAATATACTAGCGGTACCTGTCCAGTGCCTCCAGCAAACTGTAACCTCCGGCGTTTGTCAGCCTGCTTCCCCATTCCACTGCCCAAGCATTGATGTCGCCTCCGATGGATGGATGGGTTTTAGGCCGATCACCTTCTCCGTGAGTACATCCAGCATCCGGTTATACTGCTCTAAAGTCCACCTTGAGGATACGTAGCAGCTACACAACGCCCGTTGATTTTGGCGACATCTAAACCTTCGCTAGAGCTGTCTACCACTTCTTGAATAGGGAAGGAATTTGCTCATCACTTGGATAGCCGCAATTCCCGATGAGTCCGCCACCAGTTGCCGTTTTCAGAAGGGATTCGATAAGGCTCAGCAATAATTGCCACGTCGCACATTGCTTCTGTTGTCGACTGTCACAACAGTTGCTGTGCGGTGTCGCAATGATTGAGATTTGACTGGATGTTCTCCATTAATTCCGACCCCCACGCCTCGCCCCAATGCAGGGCATTGGAAGCCACCCGTGGTATGATCGTTTCCAACCTCCGGTTTGCAAAGCAGGCATCTCCGTTTCTTCGTAGTCCCTAGCAACGTGTCCTTCTTCACCTCAACAGTAAGGCCCTCTTCAGTGTCTCGTACTTGACTCGACTTGAGGAAAATTATCGCAGCTTACACTATTTATACTATGCGTAGGTATAATAATTTATCTAGGTACATTTACTACGATGCTTACTTCTACTCGTTTGTTGCGCTTAAGCATTAATGCTTAGGTATAAGCTTGAAGAGCTAGGAGCTACCATTTCCTTGATCTTTATTCAACAACCGCGTTTGTACCTGTTGGTAGATTTCCAAGCTCTCAGCAACATCAAGTTTCCACGGAGAAGAGACGTTTCTTAAAATTTTAATGTTTGATGTCGTAATTTTGAATGATTTTCCTGATAGACATGTTCAGCTACCTTTGACCTAAACTCATAATTTAATCCCTTATCAGTTTCCCTCTTAGCCTTACTTACTTCTGCAATATGTTCTTTGAACCTTACATCTAACGATCTTTTTGTTTGACCTACATATACTTTATCACACTGTGAACAATTAATTTGATAAACCCCGGCCTTATTTAACATTTCTACTCTATCCTTCGTGGAGCCCAACAGTGTCTTCAGTTGATTGCTTCTGCTGGAGAATACTGAATCGATGCCGAATTTCCTCAGTCGATGGCGTAGCTGGTGGGTGATGTGTTGATCATCGGGGACCGATACCCTCTTCAGCGGTTCATCGATCGGTGTCAGTTTTGTCAGTTCGTTTTTCCGTAGGTTCCTCTGCTTCTTCTTGATGATTGCTTGTATTGTTCTTTCCTTGTATCCGTTGATCATCGCTGTTTCCATGATCTGTTGTAGTTCCTTCGTTTTTCCTTCTTCGCTAAGGTGGATCGTCTGCATCCTGTGGATCATGTGATGAAAAGCTGCCATTTTATGCTGATACGAATGATTTGATGTGTATGGGATGCGGTAAGACACGCGGCTACAAAGCAAGACCATGCTGAGGGTGGCTGGGTTCGATTCCCGGTGCCGATCCAGAGAATTTTCGGATTGGAAATTCTTTCGACTTCCCTGGACATACAAGTATCATCGTGTTAGCCTCATAATATACGAATGCAAAAATGGTAATTTTGCTTAGAAACCTCGCAGTTAATAACTGTGGAAGTGCTTAATGAACACTAAGCTGCGAGGCGGCTCTGTCCCAGTGTGGGGATGCAATGCCAATAAGAAGAAGAAGAAGAAGGTTCATGGTGTTGGTGGGCTTCCTGTAGATTTCGAAGTCTAATGTTGCATTTGTTCCCTTGATAACCAGTAGATCCAAGAAAGGTAATTTACCTTCCTTTTCCTCCTCGTGGGTGAATTTGATGTCTTTATGCACGTTGTTTATCGCTTCCAAAATCCTGGGTAGATCTTTCCGGTTGATAATGCTAAAAATTTCGTCCACGTATCTCCACCATTTCTCGTGTAGTATTCCTTGTTCCTCTAGGTTGTCCTCCAAATTCGCCATGAATAATTCGCTCAAAAACGGTGATAGCGGATTTCCCATAAGTGCACCCTTCGTTTGTTTGTAGAAGCTTCCACGGAATGTAAAGTAGTTCTCATTCATGCATAATCTAGCAAGCTTGAGATACATCTTTACTTTTCCTCGGCATGCTGTATCCGTCCGTTGTTCTAGTAGCCAATCCTCCAAAAGGTTCAGAGCATCCTTCACTGGAACGCTTGGGAACAATGCCGCTACGTCGAATGATACCATGATGTCCTCTTCTCCGATGTTTCCTGATTCCAATATCCTCTTGGTGAACTCCTGGGTGTTTACAACTGATCTGCTGGGGAACGGCTTCGGCATACTCTGGAACTCCTTGACTAACCACTTGGCCAAGTTTTGTGTAGGGTATCCCACTGGTGAAACTATTTCTCGCATCTCTGTGCCTGGCTTATGTATCTTTGGTAGTCCTTTGATCCTTGGTAACACAGGGTTCGTCATTTTAACCCGGGCTTCTCCGATGATCGTCTTGCATTCCTTTATCGTTTTATCCGTAAGTCGGATTAGTCCGTTGATTTTTGTCGTCATCTGTTCATCGTAGTCCTCTTTGACCATTTTCACCACTGCGTTTCCTGTGTCCGCCTTCATGTAGTTAACTGGTTTCTCCTTCAACTCCTTTAAAATCCTCATCTCGTCTTTGTTCGATGTCCCATGATGTCCTGCTTTGGTGGCGTCTGCTACGATGTTTCTCACACTATTCTGCTCCCGTTGATCAACATTTCGTGAAATCGCTGTCTCAGTATCCACGATTATCTGCTCTAGGTCCGCTTTCTGGGTTGTCGCATACCCTAACCCCTTGCTGAGGTATGCTAATTGTTCCTTCCTAAACCGCTGTGTCGAACGGTTAACAACAAATCCCTCGACCATTTGTACTGTTGGGTTAGTCGTTCTACCTTCAGTCGCTGATTTCCCTCGTAGAATGATCAATTTCTTCTTGTGAAGTCTCCTCTTTCTGTCCGCATCGCACTCTTCGGCCCGCTGTCCATTCTTTAGGAATATGTCGAAAGAGTCTTGGCAAATGAATTTATGGAAGCAACAACTCGGCGTGTGGGGAACCGGTTTGAGACTGGACTGATTTGGCGAGAGGATGAGGTAGAACTCCCGGACAGCTATCATATGGCAGTGCGCCGTCTGGAGTGTCTGGAACGTAGAATGGAACGCGATCCAGAGCTGAAGGAAAATCTCCACCGGTAAATCGGCGAAAACGAGAAGAAAGGCTATGCGCACAAGATCACGACCGCGGAGATGGAAGCAGCGGATCCAAAGAGGGTTTGGTACCTCCCAGTCGGAGTGGTATTGAACCACAAGAAACCAGGAAAGGTTCGTGTAATTTGGGACGCAGCGGCCAAAGTCAACAATGTATCGTTGAACAGTGAACTCCTCAAAGGCCCGGACCAATTAACTCTCGGCTATTCTATTCCGCTTCCGATTGTATGGAGTGGCCGTCACGTCCGATATCCAGGAGATGTTCCATCAAATACGAATCCGATCCGAAGACAGGAACTCTCAGCTTTCCTATGGCGCGCCAAGACGACCGAGAAGCCAACGGTCTACGTGATGGACGTAGCCACATTCGGAAGTACATACCTGTTCGCCAGCATCGGCGCAGTTTGTTAAAAACAGAAATGCTGAGCTACGCAGGGAGATTTACCCGAAGGCGACGAAAGTGGTTATTGACGACCACTACGTCGACGATTACTTGGCTAGTTTTTCATCATGGGAGGAGGCAGCAAAGGTGGCCCGCGAAGTACGATTCGTACACGGCAACGACGGCTTCAAGTTGCACAATTGGCGATCGAACAGTAGCGCGATTCTAGAAATTCTGGGTGAAGTCTGGACAAACAGTCCTCAGAATGCTGTGGAGCCCGTCAAAAGACGAGCTGAGCTTCTCTACTCAGATGAGTGGGGAAGTCCAATCGCTGATGCAATCAGCCATTAGGCCGACGAAGCGACAGGTTCTGCGGTGTGTGATGACGCTGTTTGACCCTTTAGGTTTGCTGTCACCATGCATCATCCACGGCAAAGTATTGATTCAGGACTTGTGGCGAGCGGGAACTGCGTGGGATGAACAAGTCAACGAAAATATCCACGCAAATACAAATACAAGTACAAATGTACAAAGCACGCAAGTACAAAAGATTGATTATATCGCAGAGATACGAATCCCGCGGTGTTATTTGCACTATGCCGATTAGAAGACCTATCATGGTGCGGAGCTCCATATTTTCGTCGACGCAAGCGAGGTAGCGTATTCGTGTGCGATTTATCTGCGATCGATGAGGAACAAAGCTGAATCACAGTGTTGTCTGATCGCTGCCAAATCGAAAGTGTGATCGAGTGAATGGCGGTGGGTTCCGTCAAAGGTCAATCCAGCGAATGAAGCTACCAAATGGGGTAGCGGACCATCGAATCGGCTGCTACTAGCAACAGCATATATGCTGCGATTTGTGAACAGTTCGACCAAGAAGAGGCCGTTGAGAACAGGGCAGTTATCGCATACTGAACTCCAGTTAGCAGAAGAAATCATTTTCAAAGCGGTGCAGCGGGAAACTTACTCAGATGCAATCGTTGCACTGTCTAACAAACCACCCAAAGAAGCGGTGACTAGATATAGTCAGTCGGTAGTCAAGAAAGTTAGTCGAGACTACACGCTGTGTATAAACCGCCGGGCCAGGCCTGTAATTCCACCAATAGCACCTCTTCCAATGACGCGCCTGGCTCACCACGAACGAGCCTTCACTGCTGTAGATTATTTCGGGCTGCGGATTGTAAAACTGGGAAGATCCAAAATGAAGCGGTGGATCGCATTATTCACCTGCCTAACAGTGCGTGCCGTTCACCTGGAAATCGCGTACACATTATCGACTTAATCCTGTGTCTCCTGTGTCCGTCGATTCGTGGGTCGCCGAGGTCCATCCGCCGATTCTTTAGCGACAATGGGACGAATTTCCAAGGTGCCGATCGAGTGCTGCGACACCAGATTAGCCAGGGGCTGTCCACGACGTTCACGAGTACCAACACGAAATGGAATTTCATTCCGCCGGGAGCACCACACATGGGCGGAGCGTGGAAACGGTTGGTTCAATCGGTGAAGGCAGCCATGCAAGAAGGATATTCAAAAGGGAAGCTTGATGACGAGAGGCTGCAGATGCTGGTCGTAGAGGCAGAGAGATTGGTTAACTCAAGGTCTCTGACGTATTTACCACTGGACGCTGAGGAATCAGAGGCGATCACGCCAAACCACTTTTTGCTGCTGAGTTCGAACGGGAGAAAATTTCGTTCCGGAGAAGGTGAAGCAAGTGATTACGAACTTCACCGTGAACTGGTCCGTCGAGAAATTCTCGGGTAATCTTGGGAAATTATTCAACGGCAGCTAAATGTGTTTTGGAAGCGCTGGTTAGTTGAATATCTACCTGTGATCCGCCGGCAAACAAAGTGGTTTGAGGAGACTCGAACCATAGAAGCAGGAGACTTGGTAATGGTAGCAGAGCCGACGAAGCGAAATGGATGGGAGCGTGGACGGATCGTCCGCACTGTTCCAAGCCAGGACGGCCGATCCCGACAGGCAATTTTGCAGATAGGGACTTAAACTATACGACGACCGGTGTCACGGCTAGCGCTGCTCGACCTAAGGAATATTTTAGTGAAGTTCCGGATACCTCCGCACACCAAAAATTATGAATGTCACAGGTGACGTAATAGATAAAACTGACACAATAACGCAAGACGTAATATGAATTGAGATGTATTTTTCAGTCAATTTGGATGCACACGAAAGTTTCAGTCCAATCGCCACAGTTTCAATGAAAAGCTAACTGAAATTTACATCCATCGAACCCAAAGCGCAGCAACCGGTGCGATGAACGTATGAAATGACAACACACGCACCCAACACTCAAGCAGCCGACGGGTTGATGCAACGAACAGAGCATACGCGGAAGAATGTAGAACCTGTTTTACTTTGATCTCTGTTTCTTCGCTAACGCAGCGGACAAATGTTCAATTCCCGTCTGGAACTTTATCATTTTTGTTTCAATAATAGCGCCGTGTAAATTTCAAAGTGATGAACCTAGTTTCACATTTATCATGACACAATTTCGCATCAATAATGATGCTCGCGGGTGTCGGTCTCGCAGCATCTAAAATTACATGGCTTTTTCGAAGTGTGCGGACTACACCCGAGGGAGAATGTGAGTGTAATGCAACGTACACACTAGTCAAGCAGTTTGACGAACATTGACTCCGCCCCCAAGAAAACGCTTCGGTTGCTGCTTTGTTTGAACGTGTGTGAAGTTGTTCGAACAACCATTTGACAGTTGGCGGCTCGGTTGGAAAAAATTAAAACGGTTTGATTTTGGTTTGAGTTGTCGGGGGTGGAGTCAAGATTCGCCGAACATGTTTGAGCATTTGTAGTGAAGTTGCACAAACCCCCATATATTTTTTGATGGTTGGTGCTCAAGTTGGCGCTTCGGTCGTTCGTGTGTGATATTGTTGGTCGAATAAATTGATTGTTCGTGCCCGGTGTTGGTAAAACTTGATGGATGTTTGAATAAACGAGAGGTGGAGTCAATGTTGGTCAAACTGCTTGACCGTGTGTACGTTCCATAAGAGAGGACGATTTGGCAACCCTGAGCACCGATAAAGGGGACACGTTAGGTCAATGTAGCAAAATAGCGCGTCGATGCAACGCCGTAACGAGAAATGACATCGATGTCAGACGACATAATTGACAGCGTCTTTTCTCCAGAAAACGTGCGCGTGGTGGCCGAAAGAAGCTAGTGCAAAAAGTTGGCTATTATAAAGTGCTCTAAAAATTGAAAACCCGTTATTTTGTTGCGCACTAGGTAAGAAAGTGATTAAATTCTACGGTTCTGAAATTGATAAATAAGTTACACTAACAACTTTGAAGAATTCGAAGAAACCATGAACTAAAATTCTAGCTATCGCACATAAATCGACGCGGTAAAAAAAGGTTAGTTAAGGTTAGAGTTTTCACAAGTTGTTATAAAACTAATCCAAGAAATCCGTAGTTTCCTAGGAAAGTAGTCCGTGGTAAAGATATCTAGAGTGGTGTACTGATCCATCCGCAACCTGAAAAGAAAAGAAACCTGAAAAGAAAGTAAGAAATTAGTAAAATATAAATAAATACGATTGATAATTAAATAAGAAAACCTAGGTGCCGCAATTGTTGACAGTTAAATAGAACAGTAGGGTGAGCGAGCTAAGGCCCACCGAATTGTACGCCAGTGTAATTGAATTCTAAACTTTATCCAATTGTACCTACTTACCAAAATTTTCAACTACAGTTGAAGCGCACTAAAAGTTCGCTATCAAAACGGAACGTCTTTTCCTTACACCCCTCCTCTTGACAATTGTCATTTTATCGAACGTGTTACTTCCCCGAATATAACCTACGTTGACAATTTCTTTAAAATGATATTTCTCCGAATGTGACATTTCCCCAAATATGACATTTCCCTGAAAATGACAATTTCTCGAAAATGACACTTCTCCGAATATGACAGTTTCGGTAAACATTTTATTTCTCGGTAATATCATTTCCTAGAATATGACAAGAATTTATTTGTCGGAATCAATATTTTTCAAAGTAATATCTACCTTCGTTTAATCATTGGATTTTCTTTACCCATCTTTTGATCTTCTCATCAATTGAGGAAGTATCAACAACAAAACACGGGGGTTATCGATTGTCAACTGGTTCTAGTGAAATCAAATTGGCAATTCCAACAGCTGCGGAATCAAACTGTCAATTCCGGGCAAGGCAGGGTACACATCAACATTTGAACTCTCTAAATTTTCAACATTGATTGGATTTCGGCGCTAGATATGTCTCGGTCTCACTAAATATTGGTAATTCTCGCAAAACTTAATCCGAAACAACAGCCAGTTTTCATTTTTCCCACCTCGACCCCAAACAATTGCTTCAAACAAAGTTCGACAGTTGACATGACAACGACAACACGTTTACAGATAATTCGTCCATATTCATGATGCTTCATAGCTCACGGTACCGTCGTTGGCTGATGATGCAGGGATACCCACCATTTGGATGTTGATGCCACATAATGGAAGGGTCTTATTTCCAAAACCTGTCGGTACACTGCCGTTCATCCGGTATGTGGCAAAGACCATTGCACTATGGCGATTTAGGCGGACATTAATCGGAAAATTGATTATCACCAATCTTTTTGTCACTCTTTTTTTCAAAAGTAGACACTCGAGATAAGAAAACCCCACAAAAGGTCAGGTCCCTACGAGTTATAGTTTTTAAGATATTATTTATCAATTGGATATTAATTATCAAAACGCTGTTTTATCTTCAAAATCTTGCTTCACTTTATACTAGTTTTTGAAATGTTTTTTTTTTATTCGATACCATGGTTCATATATAGCATTGCAAAGATAATTAAAAGCGCTTTCATATCGTACTAACAAAAATCGTTTAACATTTACCTGTTATGAAAACATCAAAAACATCTTATATCCTCGAAAAAAGGAAGAACATATTTTTGTCCATCTGTTTGTATGGACAGGCCCCATAGTGCATTGAGGGGAGCATTATTATCAGACCGATGACGACGTCCACGTGGGCAGAGTGAGAAAGGATTTTTGTTCACGTTGAAAATTCGATGAACGGCGCGGTACGACGTGGCACGACGCAGCAGTCTGCGGTAACGACGCTGTCGACGAGGACGGTATACAAAGCGTCATTTTGGAGGACATTTGATAAACTGCATCAAACTTTTCGCTCTTGACTCCTTCCAGCAGGGTAGTAAGCAGCAGCACACGTGGCCATGTAGTAGCTCACCTCAGCCTGTGAGTGTTGTCTGCTTACAAATGAGCCCTCCAACGAGAGATGTGATGTTTCCCGATGAAAGGTAATATCGTAATAGTCCTTGAGAATGGCATCCCCAGGAAGTAAAGGATGAGTGGGAGAAGTGACATCGCCGTTGAACCTCGCACACGCGAGTGTGAGTGTTTGTAACAACCGAAAAGTACGTGCCATGGATTCCGAATGAACATGTCAGTCAAAAGACCATACGCAGACGGGTGGGATGAACCGCCACATCTTCTTCGCCCACTAGAATCAAAATCAATGCTTGTTCAAAGAGTATCGTCTATCGTCGTTTCGTGTAACCATAATGGAGCATGGTCTTATTTTGCGACCTGTGTAGCGAACTGAAGGACTATCTTCCACGCGGTTAGCATTGACAAGTTGATTACGGAGTTTTCTTTATAGGCATCGAATCTCACGACTGAGACTGCAGTTGTAAAATACTTTCACAGTAATTAATCACGGAGTTGCTAAACTAAGCTAAAGTTTAAATATTCGTACGTGAATATAATATAGAATAGCAAGAATGCTGCATACACATGACAGTTGATAATGTTTCACCGAAAACTACCTACACCGAACCGAAATACATATCCAGCCGCCCTCATACGAGCAAAATTGTTTAGATGACGATTTCTACATGATATAAATATTTGAAGCATCTATTTTAATTTTGAGACACTAGGGTAACAATGTTGACAACCATATAGTACCAAGCCAAAAAAAATTTTTTTTTTAGATCATGACGACGCTTGTTATTTAGGTGGTGCTGCCTAAGAGATCAGCTTAGTCAGATGAATACAATTTAGTATGGAACTTGTAAGAAAAAATCCCATTTCGACCCAAACCATAATGCCAGTTCCCATACGAGACTAAACGAGAGGCCGAGAAACGTAAACTCGTAAATACTCTATTTCAAACCGGAACTGATAAGCATTCCAAATCTGAATATGTATCTTCAATGAGTTGAAACTTAAATTCATGCGGTTGAATTCTTCGGCTGTTCGTACGCCGAAAAGAACCAAAGTCCATATTGCCACACCAATTTCGACAGCCGCTTGCATTGATTTCTTTATCATTGTTGTGTGTGCCATGTGGACACGCCACATACCGCTCAATGTTGTCCTTTCACCGACTGAAAGGAGAGCCGTAACTAGTCCTGTGAACAAATTGTGTCCACCCGACAGAATCTGCATGGGATCGTACACTGGAGAAGCATCGGAGCTTTTTCCCATAACACAACCCAATGTTTGCAGAGTAAACATATTACAAAATCTATTCTTACCGCTGCTGTGTGCGGACCGTATATGAGATTTTCTTGCAATCTGGTTCACCATTTTTAGCTCGAACAACGCCAGCAATCAAAGTTCGGAGAATTGAGTCCTGCCAGTATCGGGCAAGGCAACCGTCAGATGCGTTCGGAAGATTGGTATTTACGTAATATTCAATGGTGTGTGGGTGTGAGCCTGGTGCTGTACAGTTGAGCTTAGACCTGGTACAGGATGCACTAGAGCTTGATTTGCATGAGTCTTACAATAACAAGTAGCAGAGCAATTGTCCTCTGGGGGAATACGTCCGAAACCACTGCAGAAGAGCAGAGGAATCCGTTCGGACATGTGTAGTTCATCGGCTGCAGGGCAAAGGGAATAAACTGTGTTTGCTTCCTTAAGTGTGTTGACCAATGTTGTGCTTTCGGGGTGGTGTATTCCCACATGGGACTTTCTCTAGTTGACTGTTGTTTGAGATTTCAGGCTGCTGTGGCATTGCAAAATCTGGAGGTGTGTTCGAGTGTGGGGACATGGGGAGCTTTGTGGCAGAAACAATGTTGCAGGCTCGAAACAAATCTTGAATACTTACCTGTCTTTGATTTTCATTCTATATTCTGGTCAAAGGTTTCTTTTGTAGGGGATTACTTCGAAAGAAAATGAAGTAATGAAAAATGTATAAGTACACCCGATTCTGTTTTTACATGGATTTTTTTTACACGGCCGTGTAAAAAAAATCCCATACAAAATTTTTGCAAACTTGCTCCATTTTGCATGATTCGTCGAGAAATCATAAAACTCTTTTTACACGGATTTTCGCATTTGGAACTGAAAACTTGTATTTACACGGAACGCTTCCCCCGTGTGAAAAAGAATCGGGTGTACAGCGAAACAAATGGACATCATGACAATTTATGAAGATTCGAAAAAACTAAACTTTTGTCCATGGATAAATTGTGAATACGCTTACATAGTAAGAAAAAGACTATAATATGCCAATTTGATTCAGGTAAATTTGGTGAATTCTCTCGTATGGGGTGACAGGTTCGAAACAAACCTTGGCCCATTATGCTACGGTTGAGCACATTTATCGATATAAATCTTCATATATTGCATTTATAACCAGAATTATTCCAGCCAGCTTGCTTACTTTTGGTTTTTACGCCAAACATTAAAAACGACGATGGATGTCCGCAATATCTCATTTAAACCAGCGAATGTCTCGAGCGAAATGGACAAAATGTCGACACCACTGTCCCTAACAGGTGGATGTTTTTTCAGCCCACTTGTGACGTTTGATTGTTGATTTCGAACATACGAAAGATAAAGATTAGTTGCTGTTTTTATCACAAGCCATTTTGCTTGCGTTGAATAAAAGCAGCATGCAAACAAATGGAGAAAATCAAAACATCTTATTGAGCGTGGATTCTAATTGGTTGCATATAGGATACTACCTTCAGTTATTTTCCAAATATTTACCAGCTTTGCGAAGAAGTTTTGAAAAATGAAATCTGTATTAAAAATTGCAATTGCAAACAAGCTACATGTTTGCCCTCATTTTGTGGCTTCAAACAAATTGCATATGTTAAGTATGTATGTTAAGTACGCGGCAGCCACGTAATTTTTAGATTCACTGCTAGTTGAAACCATGACAGTTGTGTTGCTCTCGCAGTGTGATATTCTCAAAGAAATTGTTCGCCAAAACATAAACAAAGCTTTATGTGGGGATGATGCATAACGCACTACTGAAAACAGCCGATAATAAAACTTATTCTAGACAATTACTTGCTTGGTGTTTTGCATAAACAGTAAGAACACTGCCTTCTTCCTGATTTTATTACATCATCATTCATAAATACAATAATTGGATGCTTGTTTTCAACGCTGCCTGCATTTCGTGAATGCGTTTTGCTCCACTCCTCTCTATATCGATCAGCTGTTGTGAATTATCTCAAAACTCTCACGTGTTTTATCTTTCCAAGTTGAGAAAATAATTTTGCGGTATCTTATTACAGATAAAAATTCATTTCATTTCATTTATTTAGCTTACATCTAAACAGATAACACGGAATCAACAATTTGACGCCTCAATACACGGTTCGAGACCGCATCTCTCCAACCTCGAATGCGCTCCACGCTCGCCAAGTCGTTATGTACCTCGCTCGCTGCACTCCATGCCGTCTTTTACCTGTCGGATCGGAAGCAAACACCATCTTTGCATGGTTGCTGTCCGGCATTCTTGCAACATGCCCTGCTCATCGTATCCTTCTGGTTTTAGTTACCTTCTGGATGCTGGATTCGCCATGCAGCTGAGCGAGCTCGTGATTAATTTTTCGCGGCCACGCACCGTCTTCTTGCACATCGGGCGAGGCCGAGTGTCCGAACTGGTGTAGGTACTGTCTGAAGCAACCATGGCCTGTGAGGACCTGGGTCAGGTGGAAAGTGATTTCCCCATGGCGCCTCTTGACCCACGTACCTATCTCCGGTATCAACCTATGTGTTGTGAAGTCCATACACAATTTCTTCGTGAAGTGATATTTAGAAAAATAGAACCTTCACTGTTGACGGTTGACAACGATCTCTTTTATTGAAACTTTTCTTGAAACGTGTAAACTACTGGAGACACTTGAAGCACTTTGGTTTGAGGAGAAAACGGCGATCACCAATCAGTGATCAATATCGTAAGAGTAGGAAAAAGACAAATAGCTATGGCATATTGAACGGGTTCTGAAATAGGAGAAAGGCGAATAAGGTACTTGACAACAACGAACCACATCTGGCTTGGTGACAATAATTTACAACATGACACGTTCGGGTCGGAATTGCTGTAATAGCTTTTTAAGTCATCGAACTGCTTATGCACTCGTATGCACTCGTTGCGTAAGCAGTTGGATGATTCTGGGAAGGAAGGAAGGCACGCCGCATGAAGCTTGAGATCCTGGGACTGAGTGAAGTCCGTTGGCCAAACTTTGGAGAACACAGAACGCCGTCGGGACAAGTTCTGCTATACTCTGGTTTACGAGGTGAACACGCTCCCCGGCATCGCGGAGTTGGCTTCCTACTAAGCGCTCAGGCACACTCTGCGCTTATGAAGTGGGAACCTATAAGTGAAAGGATAATCGTTGCCAGATTTAGAACACGGGTCCGAAACCTTACTATAATCCAATGTTATGCGCCAACCGATGCTGCCGATCTGCAAGACAAAGAGAACTTCTACAGTCAACTCAATGCCGTCGTAGATAGAATTCGAAGGGTGATATCAAGATCTGTTTGGGCGACTTCAATGCGAAGATCGGATCCGACAACTCGAACCATGAGCGCATTATGGGACGCCATGGTCTCGGAGAAATGAGCGAAAACGGAGAGCTGTTCGCAGAATTTTGTGGTAATAACGACATGGTGATCGGGGGATCGCTCTTCCCTCATCGACCGGTTCACAAGGTCACGTGGGTCACGTGGGTCACGTGGCTTTACAGAAAATCAAATCGACCATATCTGCATCAGCCGAAAATGGAAACGGAGCCTTCTTGATGTACGGAATAAACGTAGTGCCGATATCGCGTCTGATCATCACCTCCTCATCGGCGAAATACGCCTGCGCATTGCGCGGATTCGTCGGCAGGAGGAAAGAGTTGGACGACGATTCAACACACGCCGACTGGAAGATGCCACGGTGAAACGGTCCTTCGTTGAAGAACTGGAGACGCGTGCTGCAGATATTCCGGAAGGTGGCAGCGTGGAAGACCAATGGACCGCCATCAAGAATGCCTTCATCGCCACCAGCGAGAACAATCTGGGCGAACTACGCACCCAGAGAAAACAATGGATCACCGATGAGACCTGGAGGAAGATAGAGGAGCGAAGAGAAGCCAAAGCCGCGATAGAGCGATCGAAAACCAGAGGAGCCAAAGTCTTAGCCCGTCAACGATACACGGCTCTTGAGAAGGAAGTAAAACGCTCATGTCGACGGGACAAGCGAGCGTGGGCAGACTCTCTGGCCGACGAAGGAGAGAGAGCCGCCGCAACCGGGGACATTCGCCTCCTCTACGATATCTCACGACGCTTAAGCGGGGCGAAGATGAATGCAACGATGCCTGTGAAAGACGCGAATGATCAGTTATTGACCGACCCAACTGACCAGCTGAAACGCTGGTTCGAGCACTTCGAACAACTTTTGCAAGTGCCAACCAGGCCATCACCACCTCGGCATGATCTGCCTAGGATCCGACGTATAACACGTGTCAATACCGAAGCTCCATCACTGCTAGAGATTCAAACAGCCATCCAAAGCATGAAATCGAATAAAGCCCCAGGGGTCGACCGCATATCAGCCGAGATGCTCAAAGCTGACCCCATGACATCCGCTCAACTACTGCATCGTTTATTTCGTAATATCTGGGACACCGCAACTTTCCCGGTCGACTGGATGCAAGGTATCTTAGTGAAGGTGCCCAAAAGGGTGACCTGACTGTATGCGATAACTGGCGAGGCATTATGTTGCTGTGTACCGTTCTCAAAGTTCTGTGCAAAATTATCCTAGCCCGGATTCAGGAGAAGATCGATGCGACTCTCCGGCGGCAGCAAGCCGGATTCCGTGCCGGAAGATCCTGTGTGGACCATATTGTCACGCTCCGCATCATTTTGGAGCAGGTCAACGAATTCCAAGAGTCCCTTTACTTGGTATTCATTGACTATGAAAAAGCTTTCGACCGTCTCAATCACGAGAATATGTGGGGCGCCCTGAGACGCAAGTTCCTGAGAAAATCATCGGCCTCATCGAAGCACAGTACGAGGCCTTTTCGTGTAGAGTGCTGCACAATGGGGTCCTGTCCGACCCTATCCGGGTCGTAGCTGGTGTGAGGCAAGGATGTATTCTATCACCGTTACTGTTCCTCATCGTAATCGATGAGATTCTGGTAGATGCGATTGACCGTGAACCAAACCGCGGGCTGTTATGGCAGCCTATAACCATGGAGCACCTAAACGACTTCGAATTGGCGGATGACGTTGCACTACTCGCGCAACGGCGCTCTGATATGCAGAGTAAGCTCAACGACCTTGCCGATCGCTCCTCCTCGGCAGGTTTAGTCATCAACGTCAACAAAACCAAATCGTTGGATGTAAACACGGTGACTCCTTCCAGTTTCACAGTAGCCGGGCAACCAGTGGAGAATGTTGAAAGCTTCCAATATCTTGGTAGCCAAATGGCGTCAGACGGCGGTACCAAGATCGACATAGGCGCACGGATCAAGAAAGCAAGGGCTGCCTTTGCGAGTTTAAGAAATATCTGGAAAAACAGGCAGATAAGTGAACGCACCAAAATACGAATTTTCAACTCTAACGTGAAATCTGTGCTGTTATACGCTAGCGAAACATGGTGTGTATCAGTGGAGAACACTCAACGGCTGCAGGTGTTCATTAACAGATGCCTGCGGTATATAATTCGGGCCTGGTGGCCACACAACTGGATCTCAAACAACGAGCTCCATCGTCGTTGTCACCAGAGGCCGATAGCAACAGAAATTCGGGATCGGAAGTGGGGCTGGGTCGGCCACACTCTACGTAGGGGCGGAAACGAAATCTGTAAACAAGCATTAGACTGGAACCCAGCAGGACATCGCAGCAGAGGCAGACCCAGAGGCTCATGGCGGCGAAGCCTCAATAAAGAAATAAAAGAAGTCGACCGAAATCTAACCTGGCAACAGGTTAAAGCGATAGCCGGGCATCGCTCAGGATGGAGATCTTTCAAGTCGGCCCTTTGCACCACCGGAGGTGTACAGGATCCATAAGTAAAGTAAGTAAGGAATTTAATATTCAAGAGAACCACTAGGGTGGTCTACTTTGAATTGGATATCCTGATGAACGATATTTTAGAATTAGTTTGTAACATGTGTTGCGCACATGCCACACCATTCCCCTACGGAGAAAAAGAAAGTTGAGTGTAACGAAAGTTTCTTTTTGTTTTGTTATGCTTCAAATGCCTCTCACAATTTTAATTTGCTTGTAAAACGATTTACTGTAAATTTTGAGATAATGGGATTTTAGATGCACCCCTTCCCCCTAACGGAGAAGGTGACTATAACCTTATAATTTTCATCACTTTTTGATTAATCTTGTTTTGTGTACTTCTGTCGTTTTGTTATTTTTATCTCGGATAATAGCATTAGTGTTTTTCAGTTTTTCTATTTGATATGGGCCGCTGTACACTGGTTGTAATTTATGACTATTTTCGATTTTTAGGTATACTATGTCTCCTATGCGTATATCTGTGGGTGTAATTGTTTTATTTAAACTAGAAGTTCGTTTATGTTTCCTATTTAAAATTGTTTGCATTGCGTTGTTGTGAGTTACTTGGAGTCTAAATTTGAGTTCTTTCTGGTAGGATTCTAAGTTATATAGTGAATCTATTTGTGAGTTTTGACAAAATTTAAAAAAATTGAGTTTTTTACCAAAAATAAGTTCAAAAGGGGTGTAACTGTGATCTGTATTTGGTGTCGCATTGTAAGCGAAGCAATAGAAAGGTAGCCAATCATCCCAATCAATTATACGTTCATTTGCGAATATCCTCAAATACTCATTTAGGCATTTGTGGTTACGCTCTAATGCACCGATTGTTTGGGGATGGTAAGCTGTCGAACAAGTATGGTTCAACTGTAACAAACTGCATATTTCATCAAATACGCCTTTGTATTCAGTCCCTTGATCTGTCTTAATGCATCTCATTGGGCCATAAATTAGAATACATTTTTCTACAACTGCTCTGGCAATTGAAACAGCTGATTTGTCCGGTACAGGTATTGCAATCACATACTTGGAAAGATCGCATTGCAGTGTTATTGCATAGCGGTTTCCTTTTCTGTGAGCGGAAACGGTCCTACTGTGTCAATGGACACCACGTCAAATGCTTTCTGAGGTGTAGTTGTAATAATAGCGGGTGTTTTTACTGATATTGCATGCTTGTTTATTGTACAAAGCTCGCATGATCTGACGTAATCTGAAACTATTTGTTTCATGTTTGGCCAGGAATATAATGATTTCAATTTTCTATATAGTCTATTTATACCTGGATGACCTCCAACTGGAGCGTCATGGTGTAATTTTAATATGTTGTCGATTTCTTCCGCATTTGTTACTAGAACGGGCTTCTCATAAATTAATATGGCAGCGTTCCTAAGAACTGCATTACCTAAGTCTTTAAAAGAATTTATTTTGATATGATTGAATAAAATATCGTTATTTTGAATTGCTAGCTTCTTGGGTATTATGATTTTTTTTCGTGTTTTTTCGATACCTACATTATCAGTAGTTATTTCATGGTCAGGCCTGCCATCTATTATTTCCAGAATATTTTCTAATTGTAACTTTAAACTTTCGGCATTGTCTATTGCGAGCGCTATCACTGGAGATAGTCTCTTCCGAAATTTCTTATCATATATTATCATGTTTATGTAATTTTGTTATTACTGTTATAAGAAAATGACAGTTTTGGCAAGTCAAAAACATCTAAATTACTAGGCGCTTCATACACATGGAGTTGATCAGTCTCTTTAGTATGAAGGTCAGGTTTTTAGTGTTATTTCTCCTAGACATCGATCGTGTAACTATATACATTTGTTTGAGTGTGTCAGATGTGATTTGTATTCTAGACAAAGCATCTGAGAGCACGTTGGATTTGCCTTTTATATATTCCACATCAAAATTATATTCCTCTAAATCCCATCTCATACGAGTTAGTTTTGAGGACGGATTTTGAGCGAAAACAAATATATTAATGGACGGTGGTCTGTCCGTATAATAAATTTACGACCATAGATGTAAGATCGAAAGTAATCAACTGCCCAATGGATTGCAGTTAATTCCTGCTCGATAGTCGACTTGTTCGATTCACCCTTCGTGAATGCTTTACTCGCAAAAGCGATTGGTAACTCGATATCATCGTGTACCTGTGCGAGCACTGCTCCGCAGGCTATTTTTGATGCGTCCGTTATTATAATAAAATCTTTTTTATAATCTGGGAATTGCAAGATTTGGGGGGATAACAATTCTTGTTTCAAAAATTCGAAAGATTTTTGACATTCGTCAGACCAATCAAAGATTACATTCTTGCGTAGCAATTTGTTCAATGGCATGGTAATGTCCGCGAAATTTTTAATAAAACGTCGATAATAGTTACAAAATGCAACGAATCGTCGCACTTCGTCTGCGTTTTTTGGCACAGGGTAATTCGTAATTGTTGAATATTTATTTTTGTCGGGTTGTATACCATCCTTCGAGATATGATGGCCAAGATAGGTGACTTCATTCTTGAAAAAATTGCATTTTATTGGGTTTAATTTTAAGTTGAATTTTCGTAACTGCTGGAAAACTCTGCGTAAATTTTCTATGTGATGATTCACTGAACATCCTACTACGATAATGTCATCTATATAAAGAAACGCGCAATGTGGTGGTAGACCACTCAACGCGATTGACATCATGCGCTGGAATGAATTAGGGCTAATATTCAGTCCGAAAGGAAGTCTATTGAATTCAAAATGACCCTTTTCGGTTGAAAAGCTGTATATTTTTGGATGTTTCATCTAGTGGAATTTGATGAAAACCTGACATCAGGTCGAGCGTAGTAAAATATTTTGCTCGCCCCAAATTATCTAAGATTTCATCTATTCGTGGAAGTGGAAATTTATCCTGGATGATTTGTTTATTTAGTTGCCTAAAATCAACTACCAGACGCCACTTTTTTTCGTCGTTTGTAGATTTTTTAGGAACTAATAGAATAGGTGAGTTATACGGAGATGTTGAATTTCGAATTATGTGTCCATCCAACATCGTTTGAACTTGATCATTAATTTCGTTTTTCTGGGTTTCTGGTAATCTATAGTTCTTTATGTAAACTGGTCTGTTGTTGTTAAGTGAGATATTTTGTTCATAGAAGTTGTTTGCGGTGAGCACATCTCCGTCGAGTGAAAAGATGTCACTATATTCCGCGCATAGAGTTTCGAGCTTACGTGTAATATTGGGATCATTATTCTGCATTTTTAATTCACTTTTCAATTTTTGAACTCGATCATTTGAGCTAGTTTCTGTATGGTCAGATAAAGCAGTGCAATAGTAGAAATTTGCAAGTGGTTCCAATTTTGGGGTAAAATTTGGTTGTAATACTTTATCTTCAGACGTTGTATTAATGAATTTAACAAGACAATTTTGTTTATTCACTATTGAGTTTGCACAGAAAATCCCTGGAGCTATTTCTTGAGCGTAAACAACGCTATCTTCGGTTAAATTTGTGTTTAGATGCTTTATAACTTCACATCTTGCGGGTAATATAATGTTATTTGATTGATTATTTATGATTGGTATTTCGAAAGTATCGATATCAATCGTTATGCCAAGTAACCATGATTCATAATTTATGTTGCATTTATGTTTCACTAGAAAATCTCTTCCCAAAATTCCGTCTGTCGGAATGGGGAAGTCTTTGTCAACGATGTGAAATTTATGTGGTATTTTACTATCATTTATAAATAAATTTGCGTTTGTTGTACCCATAGTGGAATTTTTACCCTGTCCTATTCCTACAATATCGCATTTTTCACCTGGGTAAAAATGTGTGTGGTTTTATCTTATTAGCTTTCATTACGGATATGTCAGAGCCACAGTCTACAATAAACGAACTTCGTGTCTCAGACATGTCCAATTCTAGCTGTACATAGTTGGTGGCAGATACATTTATTGTGTATGCTGCCCGAGCGGTACCCCTAAAGGGTGGATATTTCCGTTTTGATTCACATTATGAGGTTGTTGAAAATTCGACTGTGTTGCGGGTTGTACCGAAGGTGGATGAATTTGTTGCATATTTTGATTTGGGTTTATTGCTTGCGCATAAAAAGCGGATTGACGCAGATCTCTTCCTCTTGTTCTCTGATTTCCTCCACGCCAGTTATTGTTGAAATTTCCTCTATTTTGATTGGAGAAATAGTTCCCGTAATAACGATCATTATTAAATGGTTGCCTACCACGAGGTCTACTTCCTCGAGTACTGTAACCACGTCCCCTAATTCTGTTGTTCGAGTAATTTCTCACATACAATACATGTGATTTTGATGATGATGACTCCGGAACATCGTTTTCTTGCAATTTCTGAACTGCATCATCAAATTTACTAAAGTTTCCAGCTTTTAAGATTAACTTCGTATCTGGATTCTTTATGCCACCAATGAGAGCTTCAACTCCTCGCTTTGTGGCCATTTTATCTGCTGTGTCTGTTGGATTTTTTTCATTTAAATATGCAGACTTTAACTCGTTTGTTAATTTTTCTACCACATCGCAAAAATTGTCTGTGGTAGTGATTTGCTTCGTTGCCTTCAATTTGGCTACGATGCTATCCGATGTTGCCTTTGAAGCGCATCGTAACTTTAACTCGTCTAATATTTCCTGGAGGTCGTTTAACTCTCCAATGAATTGTCGTGCAGCTCCGGTAAGCCTTGTTCTAATAAACCGGACTACTGTGGCTCGAGCTGCGTTTTTTTCAGCTGGTGTAGCATTTTCATAAGCTGCATCGACGGTGTCTACAAACAGTGCGACAGCGTCGAGAAATGCGTTTAATTGAGTAGGGGAACCGTCGTAGGTATTAACCAGAGCGGTTCCCAATTTAATGTCCACGCTTGGCATCTTCACTATTTTATCGCTTACAAGGTTTTTTCTAGTTGCTGTATTTTTAAGAGAATTAATAAAAATAATAGAACAAATTACCGATCTCCAAGATAACTTTTTCTTATAATTCTTTAATTTGCTTTGCAATAAGTTATTTGCTTCGTCGAATTCGAGACGAGCTGCCTTTATGAGGAAATTAAAATGGTTACTTTCAATGCTGCTTTCAAATTTAGCCAGTAAGTCAATAATATTATTATAAGTGTTCCTAATTATTCTTACTTTTTCATCTAAGGTGAACTTTAGGAACTTTAGGTATTTTCTACCCGTAACGCTGGGTAGATACCTCTTCGTGGTGTGTTACGGGGTAAGTTCTACCATGGTCACATTACCAGCTACAGGCACATCCTGACCCAACGGATACCTTCCCAATATCCAACTCCGTGGTACTTATTACTTCTCTCCCTAGTGACGGTACAGATAAGCGTGACCAGGAATAGTTATTCTAATGCTTTTGTCATTTTTGTCATAGATTGAAATTAAGGACTACACCCACCTTGATTTCTGATAGCAATCTGGACAAAGATTTCAAAGGAAACATGAGTCTCACTAGTTTCCAGTCCACGAAATAATTTATAGTAATTTATTTATTTTCTATATTTCATTATATTTATTTTTCATATTTCACTCTATTCATTTTTCATACTTTTATATTTTAATTTTTAAAGTTTGCATATTTTTATTTTTATTTTCTATTTTTACATTGTATATTTACGTATCTTATACCTTCCTAATCTTACACTTTTATGTATATTATTTTTGTGTATTAACATTTTTATTTTATAATGCTTTTATATTATCAAACTTCCATATTTCTTTAAATTTACCATTACACCTTCTTATTTGATATTTAATGTTTTAATATTTTTTAACTTTTATATTTTGTATTTTGTTTTTTCATATTCATATAATTTTATGTTATTATACTTTCATATTATAATATTTATATGTTTTCCATATTCTTATATTTTTCCTATTTTTATACTTTTATATGCTCACATTATGATGCTTTTATATTTTCATGCTTCAAATTTGTTATTCCTGTATATGTTCATATTTTTATACTTTTGTATTTTTAAATTTCAAATTCCATATTTTAATCTTTTTTATTTTCATATATTTGTATTTTATTAATTTGTAATATTCAATTTACATATTTTTTTGTCTTTCTTATATCTTTATACTTTCATGTTGTTATAATTTAATTTGCATATTTACATATTTCTATATATTCATGTTTCCGTTTCATATGTTTTTATACTTTCATATTTCCATGTTATATATTTTTGTGTTTTAATATTTTTATATTATCTTATTTTCAGATCAGATGTCATATTTTCAAAATTTTATTCTTTAATATCACTTTTTATATTTCAAACTTTCAATATTTTCATATTCTCATGCTTTTATGTTTTTTTTGTATTTATATTTTTGTATCTTCATTTTAATTTCATGTTTTCATATTTTTATATTTTCATACAGCAATTTTTACTCTCTTATTACATTATATTTTTATGTTTCTTATTTTCATATTATAAAATTTTCATATTTCCATGCTGTTATATATTTATATTATTGTATTATGTACCTTCATATTTTCATGATTTAACATTTTCATAGAATATTACAAAACATCATAGGAATGAAACTTCACATCCTGCCATGTAACCTTTATGCAGACGACGTCCTGGCACATGGTATCTGATACTCATAACATTCTAAATAATTAAATTCTTTACAATTTCCAGCTTCTTCTTCAAGAGATGTACATCCCGAGTTAACTTTGGTTCCTAGTTGATGTTATATTCTACAAATATGTATATATAATTTGATATAATTTCTTATTATAATGTTATTCATTTCACTACATATTTATATAAAACTACCAAAATGAGAACTTAAAAAGAACGCGGTGCGTATGGTACGGTATGTCCACGCATCCTTCAACCCCTGTAGATTCGTGATATGTATCATGTTGAAGTGACTACTTCAACACGATACATCTCGAAGAATCATCTCTGCGGCAAACACAACGCAGTGGGCCTGGCCGCTTTGAAGTTTATGTCATACCACTGGTATGCTGTGAGCCTCAATATTGACAAGAAAAATTATTGGGTCTCATCTAACTCAATGATTTTCCAGGATGCTTTCTTTGTACTGGCTGCGTTTGTGTTCGATTAGATTAGATTAGATAAGGTGAACTTTAGGTATTTTCTTTGGGGTGATTTTTTCAAATTTAACTTAATTTGGTGGATTTTACTAATTAAGATTTCTAACTCATTTATTATGTCACTCATTTATGCACTTGATTTGGTTATAAATAAAAATTTACTTACATTTATCTAATTAACCTTCTGCTGACGAATCTTCGGTTTTACTTTGCAGCGATGCACCTCCTGAGTTACTTCAAACACCTCCTGTGGCCGCTCCATGTTGCCGGTTAGCCAATTTGTGGGTTGCTCCATGTTGCTGAGAAGTCACTGTTCTCGATTATTCAACTTTGGTTTTTCACGATTCAATATCCCACGCTGGTAAGATCAGCAACTGTTTTGGCTGCTTTTAGTGCTTGAGTGCGAGTGTGCTCTTTATAGAGCTTGTAAACAGTAATAGCGAGATGGATGCTTACTATCACTAGTATGATTGTTAATTTGAACTCGTGCTCGTTATGTAGTTCCTCATGCACATCCAGTTGGTTTTGTATTTGCACTTGGGGGTCTCCAGAAATGCTGGAAGACTTTGATTGTGGTTTCCCCATAACTTCACTTTAACAGTTTATCTGGTTATATCAGGCACTAAACTTTTGGCAGATTTTCGTGCACTTCTAGTTGGTTTTGTGTTAACATTTTGGGATCTGCAGAAGTATTGGAAGACTGCAATCACATCACTTTAAGTGTTTATTAGTTGTGTAACAGGCACTTTTCACAGATTTTTCAACTCATAATAAAAATGGAGAAGGCTTAATATTTGCTCCTAGTCACTGGTCGCCATGTGAAGTCCATACACAATTTCTCCGTGAAGTGATATTTAGAAAAATAGAACCTTCACTGTTGACGGTTGACAACGATCTCTTTTATTGAAACTTTTCTTGAAACATGTAAACTACTGGAGACACTTGAAGCACTTTGGTTTGAGGAGAAAACGGCGACCACCAATCAGTGATCAATATCGTAAGAGTAGGAAAGAGACAAATAGCTATGGCATATTGAACGGGTTCTGAAATAGGAGAAAGGCGAATAAGGTACTTGACAACAACGAACCACATCTGGCTTGGTGACAATAATTTACAACATGACACGTTCGGGTCGGAATTGCTGTAATAGCTTTTTAAGTCATCGAACTGCTTATGCACTCGTATGCACTCGTTGCGTAAGCAGTTGGATGATTCTGGGAAGGAAGGAATTTAATATTCAAGAGAACCACTAGGGTGGTCCACTTTGAATTGGATATCCTGATGAATGATATTTTAGAATTAGTTTGTAACATGTGTTACGCACATGCCACAGTGTCCATCTACCCTTAGTGGAACTGTCCCACGCATGCTGCCATTTGACCATTGAGGCCAACCTGACAGTCCTACGGATGCCTCTCGTGCCACGCATTTCGAAGCACTCTATGTCTTCACCGATAACGATGTCAATAGGCATCATACCGGTGATGGCGCAAAGTGCATCGTGCGACACGGTACGGTACGCGCTCGGAACTCTTAGGCACATGAGCCTATACGTACTTTCTAACTTCGTTCTGTAGCCGTTAATACGCAGGGCCGTGCCCCAAGCTGGCCCCCATACCTCAGTATGGACAGAGCAACGCTAGCCAGAAGCTTGCGCTTGCTGGCATAAGCCGCAGAGCTATTGGACATCATCCGGGACAATGCCACTATAGCTGTGGAGGCACGCTTGCAGGCGTAATTGACGTGGCTACCAAAGGTGAGCTTATCGTCGATCATTACCCCCAAGAGTTTGATGGAGCGTTCAGTGGTGACCGTACAGTTGCCTGCCCTTATCACCGCTTGTTGCTCCGACTTTCGATTGTTAACAACAGTCACCTCAGTCTTGTGGTGAGCCAGTTCTAACTTCCTGGAGCTCATCCACTCCTCCACAATTGCGATCGAGTGGGCTGCAGTCAACTCCACCTCTTCGATCGATTCGCCGTAGACCTCCAGCGTAATATCGTCAGCGAAGCCGACAATTACCACGCCCACCGGGAACTTCAACCTCAAGACACCGTCGTACATGACGTTCCATAACACCGGACCCAGTATGGAACCTTGCGAAACCCCTGAGGATATGTCAACGCACTTCCGACCCGTCTCCGTATCGTATACCAGTACTCGATTCTGGAAGTAGCTTCCGAGAATCTTGTACAGGTACTCGGGAATTCCAAGACGCAAGAGCGCATCTGCAATAGCTGTCCAACTGGCACTATTGAAAGCATTCCTCACGTCGAGAGTCACTACTGCACAATAGCGAACTCCCCTCCTCTTACGCTGGATAGCTATCTCCGCGGATTTGGTAACCGACAAGGTAGCGGTAGCCAGGGACTTGGGTCATGACGTAGGAAGAGTCCCGCGATGATCCTCTCCAGCATCTCTGGAGACCGCTCTGTAGGGGCCATCGCCCCACGTGTCTTGGCCATTACGACGCTATAGGCGGCACCCCATGGATGCGCGTTGGCACTTTGACACAGGCCTACGAAGCAGGCTTTCTTGCTTGATCTAATCTCAGTCTTCAGAGCGGCTCTAGCAGCCACGAACGCCACCCGTCGTTCAACACGCTCCTCTTCTGTGCGTGCTCGCAGCATCCGCCTCCTTGCCCATAGGCAGGCGCGGCGCAGGTTCGCAATTACTTGAGTCCACCAGTAAGCCGGTGGCCTCCCATTCCTAGGGTGGACTTTCCTAGGCATGGAGTCTAACTTGTGTGCTCACCTTGATCATGCCATGTGAGTCTGACTTGGATGCTCACCTCTTTCATTCAGTTCGCGCTAACACATACTACTCTAGTCATTCGACCTAACTCTCGCTCTGGCATCCCTTATGGGACATTTTACTTAGCTTCCCACTTCTGACATACCATGTGAGTCTGACTTGGATGCTCACCTCGCTCATACCATATGAGACTAGCTCACCTCGAACATACCATGTGAGACTGATTTGTGTGCTCGTTCCTTTCATACCATGTGAGACTGACTTGGATGCTCACCCACACTCCTCTGCCACGCCGCGGGGCAAAAGTAGTCATAGGAACAAACATTCCTGCGCTAATCCCAGCACGGCGTGTACAGTCCATGCATACACCTATTCATTCACACTTCTGCCATGCTTCGAGGTGACGATCTCGGTTGCCACCCGCTGCGCCATTACCTCTGCATGGGCAGACCATTCACACACTTCTCCGCGTTCGGCACTTTTCGCTCTAACTAACCAATCACAAGTTAGTACTGCTTGTCGATTGCTGCTCGGCGCGTCAGATTCTCTGCAAGCTGCAGGCAATCTGAGTGGTTGCAGGCGAGACTGCGTTCCACTTCTCTACCGCTTGACACATCCTCTGGATAAGGTTATCTGGAGTTGTGTCCCGGCCGTAAACGTCTAGCATTGCTCTTCTTTCGACGTCGAAGCGAGGACATATGAACAGTATGTGCTCTGCAGTTTCGTCAACACCTGGGCAGGCAGGGCAGACGGGGACCTCCGCGTGCCCGAACCTGCGGTGGTACTGTCGGAAACAGCCATGGCCTGACAGGAATTGTGTCAGATGGAAGTGAACTTCTCCATGGGGTCTCCCCACCCAGCTTGATATTTTACTAATCAGCCGGTGGGTCCGCCTACCTTTCGAGGAGTTATCCAACTCGCGCTGCCATCTGGCAACCGAAGTCACCCTGGTACGCTCGCGGGCTCCTCTGGCACGAAGCTCAAAACACTCCTCGTCTTCCCGGATGACCAGCCCGACTGGCATCATACTCGCTATCACGCAGGATGCGTCGTGCGATACCGTGCGGTAGGCCGATATCACTATGAGACACATCAAGCGGCAGGTGCTCTCCAGTTTCTGCAGGTAACTGGTTACCCCCAGTGCTTTTGCCCAGAACGGGTCGCCGTACCTAAGGATAGATGCGGCAACGCCTGCCAGTAGCCTACGTCTACTGGCGCACACCTTAGAGCTGTTGGACATCATCCTCGATAATGCCGCCACAGCAGTCGAAGCCTTCTTGCACGCATATTTGACATGACTACCGAAGGTAAGCTTGTCGCCTATGATGACCCCAAGAATCTTCAGACTCCGCTTTGAAGTGATCGCGACGTCTCCCACGTAAACAACTGCATGTTGTGCCGACTTACGGTTACGGACGATAACCACCTCCATCTTATGTTGAGCGAGCTCAAGGTCTCTCGCACTCATCTAGTCCGCCACAGTGCTGATCGCGTGTTCTGCGGTTAGTTCTACATCGGGGATCGACTCCCCGTAGACCTCTAGGGTTACATCGTCAGCAAAGCCGACGATCTTTACACCAGGAGGGAACTTTAGCTTCAGAACCCCGTCATACATCAGGTTCCATAGTACCGGGCCCAGGATTGACCCTTGCGGGACTCCTGCGGTAATGGGAACACTTTTCTGACCGGCATCGGCCTCGTATAGCAGCACATGGTTCTGGAAGTAGCTTTCCAAAATCCGGTACGCGATGGCATCCCAGCTTGCGCTATTGAATGCGTTCTTCACGTCCAGTGTCACCAACGCACAGTATCGAATTCCTCGCCTTTTCCGTTGAATCGCTACCTCTGCAGTCTTTAGCACTGAGTTGATAGCGTCCACCGTGGACTTACCCTTCCGAAAACCAAACTGGTTACTCGACAGGCCATCCGTACCCTCTGCGTACGTGAGCTGTTGAGGATGATTCTCTCGAGCAGTTTACCCGTCGTGTCGATCAGGCAAATTGGTCTGTAAGCCGATGGGTCACCCGGAGGCTTCCCGGCCTTTGGCAGCAGTACCAACTTCTGCCTATGATCGCTGCCTTGAGTGCACTGTTTGGGACTCCATCAGGCCCTGGAGCTTTGTTCATCGCAAGGGAATTAGCCACTGCGAGTATCTATTCGTTCGTCACCGGAGCCACCATTTCGGCCACTCTGCCAGCGCCTTTCAACGAGGAAGAGTACTTCGATAATCCTCACCAACCGGCCCCCGATGACCGTTCGGGGGATGAAGAGCCCCCTTTGGTCTTGGCCATAACGATCCTATAGGCGTCACCCCACGGATTCGCGTTGGCACCCTCGCACAGGTTGTCGAAGCACGCTCTCTTGTTGCTCTTAATGGCCTTGTTAATGGCCAGTCTCGCAGCTCGAAACACTCCACGGCGGACCGCTCTTTCTTCCTCGGTGCGGGCTCGTTGCATCCTACGTCTAGCCTTGAGGCAGGCTGATCGTAGGGCTGCAATTTGGGCACTCCACCAGTATGCCGGGCGTCTGCCATTTCTTGGCAGGGCTTTCCTCGGCATAGTAGCATCGCACGCGCGTGATAGGACAGCTACCAGCGCATCCCCGCTTACACTGTCGGTGTTGGCCTGCAGTCCCAGGGCCGCGGTGAAAATTTCGCTGTCGAAGTGATTGGACTTCCACCCACTGACCTGACAGGGATCACCCGCCCTCGGATGCTGCACATCATAGTTGATCTTGAAGCGAATTGCTAAGTGATCACTATGGGTGTAGCCCTCGTTTACCCTCCAGTCCAGGTCAGAGACCAGACCGGGGCTGTCAAAAGTTACATCTATCCATGACTCGGCCCCATTCCTACGGAATGTGCTACTGGCTCCGTCATTGACAAGCACTGCGTCAGGTTTAGAAGTGCCTCGAGTAACGCTTGTCCCCTGTGATTGGTGCAGCGGATGCTCCATTCCATTGCCCAAGCATTAAAATCTCCCGCTATAACGAACGGGAACTAGGTCGGACGATAGCCTGTCGATCATCTGGTTGAATTGTTCCATTGGCCACCTTGGTGGGGCGTAGCAGCTACAATAGAACACATCATTGATCTTGGCTATCGCGACACCCTCCGCGGAGGAGTGTACAACCTCTTGAACCGGGTACCTTCCCGTTGTGCGGATTGCCGCCGACCTAGACCCGTCCGCCACCCAATTGCCATTGTCGACAGGTATGTTGTACGGGTCGGGCAGGAGGGCAACATCGGTCCTCGACTCCGAGACCGACTGCCACAGCAGTTGCTGGGCAGATGCACAGTGATTCAGGTTCAGCTGT
The DNA here is from genome assembly GCF_024139115.2 of Armigeres subalbatus. Classification (NCBI taxonomy): domain Eukaryota; kingdom Metazoa; phylum Arthropoda; class Insecta; order Diptera; family Culicidae; genus Armigeres; species Armigeres subalbatus. The sequence goes on along the minus strand of NC_085141.1, from coordinate 265,338,895 downwards.
GTTACTTGCACGACTTTTTCCTATTGGCATCTCCGAAGGGAAACGCAGGCCCGCCCATAACATGGTTCCGGGCCTGCTTCTTACTGTCGCAGATGAGGCACTTAGGTGCCTTGTCGCATGCCTGCGCCTTGTGTCCCTCCTCGCCACAGCGACGGCACATCTTGCTTCGGTCTGGGCCCTTGCAGTCATAAGACTTGTGCCGGGACTCAAGGCACCGGTATAACCTGTCCACTGAAGGTGGCTGGAGCACGCTCACTGGGCATACTGACCAGCCGATCTTCATCTTCCCTTTCTCAGTGACTTTTTTGGCATCAACCACCGGTAGTCTGAGATAGGCTACCTGCGTACCAAAGAGTCCCCCTCTTAGACGTACAGAGGACCGCTCAACCTCTGTGCCGCACTGCTCTTTGACGGGAGAGGACGTCTTCCGCGGTCGTGACCTCGTCCAGTTGCATACACTGGCGGGTCACTTCCGCGCCCAACGACCTGACCTGAGCGCCGTCACCCAAGACCTCCTGGGCAAACTTTTTGTACGCTACACCGCTGGATTGCGCGCCACGGAAAAGATCGAAGTAAACCTTGAGTGCGACCGGTTGGAACTTTTAGCAGATGTCATGCATTTTGTCGTTATTTTCGTACGATAAAATGAAAATCTTTCAAGCTAGAAGAAAATGTATTGTACTGGGCGGGCGGAAATCAACAGTATAAATAGTTTGCAGTTAACACCAGACTATTGGTTAGCTCTCAAATATTTCGTGTGAAGGTTCCCGGGTACCTGTTAAAGCAAGAAAAAGAAAGGGGAAAACAAAATCTATCAAATCACGCTGCCAAGGAGATGGTCCTCCGATCTAGGTACATGAAGGGAAAAGATGTCAAGTTTGTATAAGCAATAGGACGAGAACCTAAACTTCAAGGGAAGGACCGGATCATTTACATACGGCAAGGCGATGAAGAAGGTCAGGTGTTTATTCCGGGAATGTGTAAGGTTTTCGAGGTATTCTAAAGTCCAGGTATGTTCAATTTTGATTTAATGTTGTTGAACTCAATGACCGTCGAAATACTTGGTCACGATAGGTACGTATTTATACAATATTCTCACACCCCACCATCTTCGTAATTCTGTCGCTGAACTAAAGGTTTATTGATAAAGTTTTGGCACACACATCACAAAGATTCAGGAAACTTTGGGCCTAATTGGTTCTAATCTAGATTTTTGTAATAGCAATTGTGCTCTTAATTTAAACAATTTTGGTCAACTGATGCACCCAACAAAAAGAATAGATTGCGATTTTTCTTATGGTAACGTCAGTTGTACGAAATAAGCTGAATAGAGAGAGTATGAGTCGTTTCAAATTTCAGGGTCAGATATACAGTTGCGCCAGTTGGAGGAGAGTTTCTAGAATCGTTTCTACATTTTGAAAAACGCTGTCGTTAACGTCCGTCAATTACATTTAAATGTATTTATAGTATAAACCAATAACCGTTTATGAAGAGTATTTGATTATCGAGCATTACGGACATCATATTAATTTGTAGATAAATGGCTTCAGAAATCGTCATTAGTAGGAGAATCACGTAACAATGCTTTTGTACTTGTCTGAAAATTTATGTTTTACTTTATGAGAAGTTATGAGAAGTCACGTCAGAATGTAGACGAGCAGACGTACTGTTGTATTTTGAAAAATACTGAATGTGAAGAAACGAGCCGCGCGCGTTCTGAAAGGGTAAATGATTTTTTTTTAATATTCGTTTAATCTTCGTGAAGTTTAGTTCAAGTCAATTAAAACTGTTACGTTATTCAGTCGGTTAAAACTGTTACATCTTATACTAATAACACACTGGTGGTATAAGTACCATGGTACAGGAATCTTGAAATAAGTATCATAACAATTATTGTCTTTATCAAAGATAGTCTTGGGATAATTTTCTTGTCCTCTTGTACCATGGTGCAAGTACCACAGATGTGTCCTTAGTATAAACGTACCCGCACTGAAGAATCGAAAAACTCTGTAACCTTTTTCATATGTATCGTTTTTTGTTTACTAAGTAGAAAGGAAGGACCAATCACAGGATCCTTGAATCAAACTACACGCTTCACACGGCAAACCGTTTACCAAAACGAACCTGCCACACGCCCTACCCCCTAAATCCAACATCCCAGTGATTACTCGTGGAAGTGCAGATGACTCGTCGGCTTCTATCAAAGCGAGTATCACGTCAACATTTCCTACCCATTCCTTAATTGACCTGCATTCGGACACGGCCGGCGCTGGTATTGCTTAATTTTGGGTCACCAGTTTTTACACATTGAGGATGATGTTAGTCCCAAACATCATCTGTTGGTTCTCTGTGTAATTACAGCTGACCTAGCAATAACGGAGTAGCAACCGTGGGCGGTCAATCATGCTCATGCTCATGCTACACCGCTGGATTTCGCGCTACGCTTCAGTACCAAGACAATTTTACCGTTCTTGGTACGTCCGACGCTGCGCACATCCTGACCCAGGGCCGATAGGCCGCTCGCAGCGATTTGAGGACATCGTCGTACTTGTCCTTGTAGGTTTTCACCAGCAAGGCCTCGCCTCTGTCTCTCACCTTCTCCGCAAGTCGAGGGGTATTCGACTTCCACACCCTACTGACCAGCTGCCAAGGATTTGCATCCCCTTGGGCGGATATCAATGGCTGGCTGGGGCCAGCTTGTTGCTCAGCAACTTGAGCCTGTTTGGTGCCTTTCACCTTCTTGGACAGACGCCCTTCAGGCGCCGGTGCACCATTCTGGCGACGTTTTGCCTTAATGGTAGCGCGTTTGGGTCGCTTCGAGTTTGGCGTTTTCTTGCCCTCACTGGCCGTAAGGGCGGAGTTGGTCGCCTCTTTCGCCGCAGTAACACCGCTAGGGGAGGAGAGGGCCTTAGTCTGGATACCTTTGGCTACCTTCTATGCTACCGCTACACGCCTAATGTAAGCGTCCTGTAAGATTTCATCCCATGCAATGCCACTCCTCCACAAGTCCTGCATTAAAATGCGACCATGAATTAGCAGTGGTGCCAGAAACTGCTTTGGGTCGAACATGATCATTATACAGCGTAGTGCGATCCGATTTGTTGGCCAAGCTCCTTCTTCAATGTATGGGCGTAAGTCTTCCCTGACCTCGGTAGAAAACACGAACGAGTCGATATCCGGTCTCCACATTACTCCGAGAACTCTTTCTGTATCGCGATCATTCGTATCAAGAGATTTAGCCTTCCTCGATTCCGCCTCACCGAGCTCTTCTAGTACAAGCGCCGAGTTACTCATCCAGTTTCTTATTTCGAAACGGGTTCTCCATGTATCTTCCTTACGGTTTTTGCTCGTACTATCGCTTCGTCTTCAGTATCTGTACTATCGAAGTAGTCATCTACATAATGCTTCCTTACTATGGCATCTGCTGCTGCTGGATACGCCTGAATATGTTCCCTGGTATTCAGGTTTTTTATGAACTGTGCCAGACAAGGAGAACAGCTAGCCCCGAAAATAACTACATCCATCACATAAATGGTTGGTTCACTACTCGAATCCGATCGGAAAAGGAAACGCTGGGCCTGTCGGTCATCTAGCCTAACCTGGATCTGGTGAAACATCTCCCGGATATCTCCTCCGAATGCCACCTTCCGCTCTCGGAAACCGTTGATCACTCCAGATAACGATGCAACTAAATCAGGTCCCTTCAGTAAACTATCGTTGAATGAGACACCGTTGGTTCTTGCCACGGCATCCCATACCATTCATACTTTATCAGGCTTTTTTGGGTTGACGACATAGTTCAAGGGCAGATACCAACACTTCTCCGCCTGTGTATGCATAAGCTCATATTGAGTGATTATGTGAGCATAACCCTTTGATATATAATCATCAATCTGTTTCTGTAGAATCTCTCGCATACCCGTATTTCTGTTTTGCCGAACTTCTAGATTCTTCAACCGTTTGTAGGCCATCGAGTAACTTTCCGGAAATTTGGGTGCACCGTCCTTCCACAAAAGGCCAATCTCGAAACGATTCCCAATGCTTTTCGCCGTCCTCTCCAAGATCTTTCTTGCCACACGGTCTTCTGTTGATTCGAGGCGAATCGGGGACACTCCTACTTCCTCAAGTTGGTAATTTTCCCTCAAGATCTGATTCAACTCTTGCTCTGCCTTGCTGCATTCTCCACATATACATCGGTGATGTTCACATATAAATGAATGTTTGCAACTATGTTCGGTCGCGGCCCGTATGCCGTCCAACCCAGTTTACATTTGACAGCAATCGGCTCTCCCATTTTTCCAACTCGTGATGCCAGTGGAGCGATGAGATGCATATTGTCTATTCCTATCAAAAGTTTGTGAGTACTGATGTCGTAGCTAAGGATTCCGATGCCACTGAGATGTTGGAAATCTTCGGCGAGTTGATTAACGTCCAATTTCTGGGCTGGGAGATCAAGCTTCTTCACCGTTCTTGCCACGCACAAATCAAAACTCGTGTTATTTCTTCCCGTAATCCTCACTTCGAAACTTCTAGAGTGGGTTTCCGTTCTGCTAATTCCATTCGTCCATCGCATTTTAAAATGGTTGTCGCGGACCATTCAGCTAAAGAAGTTCTGCTATCTCACTGTCGATAAGTGGTGTAGACGATCCTTCATCTACCAGCGCAAGAACATCAACACTTTTATCTTTACCGTATAAAGTAATGGGAAGAATTCGGAATACAACGGATTGGTTCGCCGAACAATGACTGTTGCATCGCGCTTCCACATTGGTAACTTCTGTATTAAACGGCGGATGCAGCAACGAATGATGGAACCCCTTGCATCCCTCAATCTCGCAACGGTTTTTCGATCTACACGGCCATTTTCCATGGTTATAAATGCAAAGTGCACATAAATTCATATGTCTCACCATCATCCATCTACGTTGAAGACTTGTATTTCGAAATTCCCGACAATCTCGTCCAAAATGTCCCGGTTTCTCGCAGATCGAGCAAAGAGTGTCTTTACTTAAAGAGATCCGTGTGGGTGCTCTCTGTATCTCGTTGAATCTGATGCACTTTCACATATTTCACTATCGTCTTCCACTCGATGGTTAAGCACTTTGCCTTCGGTTTATCACGCTTCCTAATCGACACCACTTCCATTTTCTCAAACGATACTTCTAAAGCCTTATCTACCAGGTCCTCCATAAACTTCCCGAATGTTTTCAAATCGACCACTCGTGAACGTTAAGTCTACCCATTGCATGGCGTAACATGGCGGCAGCTTTTGTACTAAACTTTGCATGAATATTGGATTCTGTAGGTGATCATGCAGTTTAGATGCTTCGAGATGCTGTGTGAATCCCTCTATTGCATTTCCAAAGTCAATTAAGGATTCTAAGTTATCTGAGTCAGGTCCATCCAGCCTTTGAATTCTCTGAGCCATAATCGTCGAAAGAATCTCCGGATTCCCGAAGCGACGTCGTAGTCTATCGATGATCAGTGGTACGTTTCCGGGCAGAAGCATTAAATTCCGAACGATTTCCATAGCCTTTCCTTCCAATGCTTGCTGAAGTCTTACGAGGTCCTCTGCGTTAATAAACCCACAAGATAAATTGGTTTGTTCGTAGGCACATTGGCCAATCTTGTGGATGACCAGCGAACGTGGGAAGGTTCTTTGGGAACACCTGACGGGAAGCGATCTGTAGTTTCGATGGTCCAACTATCATACTAGAGTTCACTGGTTGCGATTGGCGTCTGCTGAATCCATTCACTGCATGTAGCATGTTCGACGCACGGTCGCTCATATTGCTCACTGAGGCGGTCTTTGCGTATCGCGGCTCGACTGGATTACATGACTTCATCCAGCCATGAACCTTGTCGATGTTCCCGGCTTCTAACTCTTCTTGTTCTTCAAACTCTTCGTTGCATTCGGATTCTTCGGCCATCCGTGTCAGCCGCTGCAGCTCTTCTAACTCGCGGCGCTGTCGCTCGATCTGCCTCTTCTTCAACTTCAACATCCTCAATTCATTTTCCTCCTCAAATGCTTCTAAACGGCTTCTCTCTTTCATTTCTTCAATTTGTTTCAACGCGAAATCCCGTTTTGAGCTATTCGTCTTATTAGACTTACTTTTCTTGGAATTATCGCCCCGAATAACTTGTGAACACAACCGATCGATTTCTGGTAGTTCAGTGACGCCAACTACTACACCTTGCTTAGATGTTCCTGCCTGCCCTATCTCCTGAGGTTCATTGAGCCGTTTTGGATTCACAATATTACTAGCTACTACTTTCGGATCCGTTGTAGGAGGTTGTACAATATTCTTTTGACTAATCTTGTCCTTTGACTTACCGAAAATTGTCCCTAATACTACCCTTTTTAGCCGCCCGCGGAGGTTGCACACGTGTGGTACCTGGCTGTCCAATCGATTCGCGAGCTGACACGTCCTCTCCTAGGCACGTACGGCAATACCAGACCTGCTCCGCGATGCTTTGGTCCACCCCGACACATGAAAAGTGATGCCAGCTAGTGTGGAAGTTAGTGGTGAATGGAAGCAAAGTGATGAAACTAGTGTCTGCATAGAAGAGCACAAATTCACGCCAGCTAGTGTGGAAGTTAGTGAATGGAAGCAAAGTGATGAAACTAGTGTCTGCATAGAAGAGCACAAATTTATTAAGTGCGGAATCGATCATATTGTAGAAGCTTATTGAACGAAGCACATTGAACTTGCGTTGGATTGACTTGAAACACAGTTTTCATATTCTTGTTTTCAAAATATCTTCGTTTACAATAAATATTAAGTCGTTTACCAAGGGGCTTCCCAAGTAACATTTTAAGTTTTATAACGCTCTTGAAGTCCATATTTTACTCTACAAGAGTGCGATAAAACCAGCATAAAACCAAAATGTTACTAGGGTTCACATTAATTTCCTTCACTACTAACCAACGATTCCTTTCCCGTAGCGCTCACGGAGATGCAGAACATTCCTCGGTCTTTTATAACAAAGAGTGTTAAACTGATTTTCCTCTCCTAATCCTAAATTGATTGTAAGGTAGTGACCAGCATCGTTTTCGGCCATGAATTGGAAACTCCGAAGCATATACACCTGTGTTCAGAATAATAGCAGCGGAAGCCGTTTTTCATACAAAATGGTCAACTTTGACAAGCTGTAACTTTGTACCTCGATGACCGATTGAGCTGAAATTTTGGCAGTGAACTACAAATATGATGAAATTTACACATACTATGTATCATTGTTTTCGAATGACGCGTTCAAAAATTACGCACCAGGTCAAATTGTTCAAAATAATAGCAGTTTTTGTTTTGGAAATATCAGGAAAACAATTAATTGGAATGTTATCAATTTGAAATCAGATGCTGCGAACACTAATTTTATAATTTAAAAATATAAATTGATGAATTTGACATTTCAATTGGCCAATATATCAAAAATAAAAACAGCTATTTTTTTAACAATTTGACCTAGTGCGTGATCTGAACGCGTCATTCGAAAAAAAAAAATGATACGTAGTATGTGTAAATTTCATCATATTTGTAGTTCACTGCCAAAATTTCAGTACAATCGGTCATCGGGGTAAAAAGTTACAGCTTGTCAAAGTTGACCATTTTGTATGAAAAACGGCTTCCGTTGCTATTATTCTGGACACAGGTGTGTGTATACAATAAGAATAACTTTTTTATAGCCCAAGAATATTATTTAATTGGTGAGCTGTGCATATTTGCAGTTTCTCGGCAGATTAGCAACTACGATTGTACAGTTAATCAAGCTAAGCTCTTCTTTGACTATTTGCACAATATGTAAGAAACATTGAACCCTCCCCTCGGATATGTTACCTTGCCGCGGTGGGTCGGCTTACGCCATTAGCACTGAGATGGCAACCAAAGACATATCCTGTCGTGGTGGTATCACATGTTGACTATTTTTGTTTGGTGCCGCGTTACATATCTGGCATTGACGCACTAATTTACGGCATTTGCATGTGATCCAACGGACATCGTGTCGTGGAGCCTTGAATGGTAGTGCAGTCAGGCAGAGGCCTTTTCATCAGTGATAATGATGTGAGTTCTCTTCTTTTCGGCAATACTATTCTGATGCGTTCCCTGTGACGCTGAGTCGTAGCCACGCTTACATTTAGCTAGCTAGGCATTTATTGAAAAACAAAGTATTCAAGATATTCGTAGGGAATCGACTGCTGGATTCACTGAGTAGAAGTTTTTTCAAAACTAGGAACGTGGTGCCAGTTTTATTTTGTTGTGCCTCACTTCGAAGAGCAATAATAAAAAATACCACACATTATAATGATGGTACATAAACAATCTTATAACGGCTTCATTCTCGATAATTTTTACAAACAGATAGGCAATAGGCGTGATGAAGCTTTAGCTTGCCACCGAAAAGTGAATCCTATACCTGACCTTGATTAGAACTTAATAGATAATCACCGTAATTTATCAACGATAAAGCTACTTGTTAGAACAGTTTTAAGCTATAGGCAACCTTGACAAAACATATAATGGAACAAACTTACATTGAGTTTGTAGTGTCGACACAGCTTAAAAACATTGACGAAACAATGACTTAGGTAAACAAAGTGATTTGACGAACGCATAACCTACACTCAGAACAAACAAAGTCAATTAATTTTCATTCTGCATAAATAAAAGTTAAAAAATAGAACACAAATTCGCAATATTTTTTTTATATTTTCAATGTGGTCACAAAAAGCTAACACATTAAATAACTTATAATTGTACTATATGACTAAGTGACCTTCAAACCACATCAGATGCTTCTAATAGCCTATTCAGATTGGGCTATTTATGACTTTGTTAAGTGAGAGTGTATCCAATTATTACGAGGTGTTCAGACTGCAGCAAGATAATATATCTTGACGTTTCCATGTTTCCTCATTTGCACGCTAATACAGGGTTGAATTCAAGGAGAGTTTTAAAATTTAATTTGCGAAATCAAGCATTTGTGTGGCGACAATCGTACTTTTTTTTCTTTTACGAAAAAAAAAATATGAAAAGGGATTTTCGAAGAATATTTGAAGCTCTTATTAAGGATAATGAGCGAAGCTACATTCATTAGTTGGGTGCGCCGTTCTTCGGGGAATCAGACTATTCCTCAATTTATTTTTAAGTTTAAAAAGTATTTTGATTCTGTACTATGATCGAACGGAGATTTTATAGAAAAATTTAGATACTTTTGGGAATTCTCACAAATAAATAAAAAAGGACGATTGGACCAATTTTCAAGAAATATTATCGAACTAAAATGTATTTCCGCCAGTATCTCCATGTATGAAGGGCAACTCAGCAATTTAATTTTTTTTTTAAAATGGAAACTGAACCATTGCGTTCTACTCGACAATCAATTATACAGCTTCTAACAAAATCGAATCGTGTGAATGTAATGTAATTTAAACTGGATTTTGGATGAATTAATGCATTACCAATCCATGTTTTATTCAAGGTTATTCTACTTTATATATACATCCCATTCAAATCGTACAGTTGTCCCACGTGAAAAATGTTGAAATCCAAAGTATATTAAGCCATTTAAGAAGCAGAATTGAAACAATTTATGATCATATTTATTCATCAAATATATTCGTTTTACAACCATTCCTACGTTTTAAGTTGTCTTCCGCATTGGCCCTTGAACTTTGAAAATTTATTCGATTTGTTCTATTAAATCTAGGTTTAAGTTAAATACTTCATGTTAATTCTAGAAAGCATCTGTTTTTTAACACTTACGTACCTGACCCCCAATTTCATGGAAAACTATTTTTTCAAAATGATGGTTCTTGCATCGCAATTTGGTTCTGTTTTCTGCAATCGATCACAAAATTCCTATAGTTTTTGGGACATTGGTCATCGTTTGGAAAATGGCCATGGTTCCGGAGATATTGATGGGAGTACTGGGGTAACCTCCCATCCCGGAAAAATGGCCACTTCCTGATCAAGCCGGAAACATGACTTGCGACGTGTCAAACTTCATGGTTTTTCAAAAGAAGTTCATAAGAATGTGTTCTGAGGACATTCGGTCCATCTGACCCCATTCCGGCACACCCTGGGTTGCTGGTTCCCTGGGGGAAGTGGCCACTTTTTGACCGGTTCTGAAACCTGGCTTGCGACGTGTCAAACTTCATGATTTCCTAAGAAAAGTTCATAGGAATGTGTTCTGAAGACATTGGGTCCATCTGGCCACATTCCGGCACACCCTGGGTTGCTGGTTCCTGGGGGGAAGTGGCCTCTTTTTAAAAAGTTCTGAAACCTGGCTTGCGACGTATCAAATTTCATGATTTTGTAAAAAGTTCATAGGAATGTGTTCTGAAGACATTGGGTCCATCTGGCCACATTCCGGCACACCCTGGGTTGCTGGTTCCCTGGGGGAAGTGGCCTTTTTTTTACCAGTTCTGAAACCTGGCTTGCGACGTATTAAACTTCATGATTTTGCAAAAGAAGTTCATTGTAATGTGTTCTGAGGGCGTTTGGTCCGTCTGGCCACATTCCGCCACACCCTGGGTCGCTGGTTCCTGGGAAAGTGGCCACTATTTGATCAATCCGAAACCTGGCTTTCGACGTATCAAACTTCATGATTTTGCAAAAGAAGTTCATAGGAATGTGTTCTGAAGGAATTTGGTCCATCTGGCCACATTCCGGCACATCCTGGGTTGCTGGTTCCCTGATGGAAGTGGCCACTTTTTAACAGTTCCGAAACCTGGCTTGCGATCAAACTTCATGACTTTGCAAAACATGCTCAGCTTAAGAATGTGTTCTGAGGGCATTTGGTCCATCTGGCCACATTCCAGGACACTCTGAATTGATAATTCCCGGGGGCACTTTTTGATCAAATCCGAAACCTGGCTGGTGACGTATCAAACTTCACGATTTTGCAAAACAAGTTCATAAGAATTTGTTCTGAGGCCATTTGATCCATCTGGCCACATTCCGGCACACCCTGGGTTGCTGGTTCCTGGGGAAGTGGCTACTTTTGATCAGTTCTGAAACCTGGGTTGCGACGTATCAAACTTCATGATTTTGCTAAAGAAGTTCATTGTAATGTGTTCTGAGGGCATTCGGTCCATATGACCACATTCCGCGACACCCTGGGTTGCTGGTTCCCTGGGGAAGTGGCCACTTTTATCAGTTCCGAAACCTGGCTTGCGACGTGTCAAACTTCATGATTTCCGTAGAGAAGTTTATAGGAATGTGTTCTGATGGCATTTCGTCCATCCGGCCACATTTCGAGACACCCAGAGGGCGCTGGTTCCCCGGGAAAGTGGCCACTTTTAAATGGCTTCTGAAATCCGTCTTGCGACATCTCAAAGTTTATGATTTTGCAAAACAAGTTCAAAGGAATGTATTTTGAGGGTATTTGGTCCACTTGGCCACACTCCGGAACATCCTGGGATGCTGGTTCCTGGGGAAGTGGCCACTTTTGAATGGCTCTGAAATCCGACTTGCGACATCTCAAAGTTCATGATTTTGCAAAAACAAGTTCAAAGGAATGTGTTTTGACGATATTTGGTCCAACTGGCCACACTCCGGAACATCCTGGAATACTGGTTCCCTGGAGAAAGTGGCCACTTTTGATTGGCTCTGAAATTCGTCTCGCGACATCTAAAAGTTCATTATTTCGCAAATCAAGTCCAAAGGAAAGTGTTTTGAGGTTATTTGGTTCCAATTGGCCACATTTCGGAATATCCTGGAATGCCGGTATCCTGTAGAAAGTGGCAAATATTTAAAAGGTTTTAAATCTAGCTTGCGAAGTCTCAAATTTCATGATTTCGCAAAACAAGTTTAAAGGAATGTGTTTTGAGGGTATTTGGTCCATCATTACATTCCGGAACATCCTGGGATGTTCCCGGAAAAAGTGACCAAGTGACCAAGTGCATTCCTTAAAATCTTGGAATGCTGGTTTTAGAATTTATAAAATTTAGAAATATCATTCCGAAATACTTTCACCATTCTGTCAATCAGACACATTACATACAAACCATTGGTGTATGGAATAAATCAGCTAATGCTAATTGTAATTAAGTATTGTGTGATTATCATAAGTTTAAAATTTATTAGTATTATTCATTTTGAAGGTGGTCCACTCATTGTTTGTTTATTTTTGTACATTTAAGCAAGGAAGGAAAACTTCGTTTTACCATCACTTGCATCCACGCTCGGTAGGCAGCTTCGTCATTGACTCGTGTTTGTTTTGATCAGAAGATCGGCAATGTAGGCACGAATATCTCGCAGCATGCTGTCAAACTTCCATACCAAATCCGATCTTCAAAAGCCGATTGATAACCGAGTGTAAAAAATGAATATCTACCGGGGCTGAATTGAATATTTGGAATTGTGGTTGATTTGCACCGAAAATGTTGATTATTTTACTTTATATACTAAACAGATGCATTTATTTTAGAAATCTGACTTCAAATGTTAAATCCATGCACTGCAGTATGAAACGATATTCATATTTTGAGATTGAAAATTGAATATCGATGTGCGAAGCTGAAGATCCATTTTGACACTGCACACAACAATGCTGGCGAGTCAACGCTTGCTGCTGTTCATGTACATGCCATCCTATTCATTCGCACATTCAAATTTGTAAATGACTGGTGATTTGATTGTGTGTTGAATGTCAACTGTTTGAGAGTAGTTGAAGTGACTGTTTCTGTCCCTGAATTCATCCCTTTAATTGTTGTATCAACATGCAATTATAACATAAATCGCATCAAACTTGATTTGTTTTATTCAAAATCGTTCAACATTTAGAAAAACCCAGTATGCTTCAGGTTGCTAAAGCTGGAAGGGTACGATGGGCAGTACATGGTACAAGAATGCTGAACAGCAAACCCACTTCCGCACCGACAGGCGTAGAGCGCAGCGACGGGCTGACGGTTGACGGACCAAATACATAACTATTTAGCGAGCGTGAGCCGCAACCAAATATGGAGAGATGTGGTCTCGCATCATGTATTGTGGCGTCAAATTGTTGATTCAGTGTTACATATTTATATGTAAGCCTCAGACATGAAATCATCATTTAGATAACAAGTTTGAACGTATTCCACCAGGTTACAGGAATCACGTGTCTGAGCATTGCTCATCAGTCAATTGTTAACATTTTTCCCCTAAAACGCCTATTTTGCTGCATCAGATGAGCCACCACACTTACGATGACTGTTTCCGGGAATTCAATGTAAACAAATTATCCGTACGTTTAAGTCGCTGTTCGATCTCGTGTTCAAAATAAAGTTAAGAGTGATTCGGAGTCGGAAAGCTCAAGTATTGCCGATCCGGATGCAATTGGTGTCGAAAATGATATACTGAATGAGCAAGTTGAGGATGATCCATTTTATTCCGATGACGAAGCAGAGAGTAGTGAATATGTTTCAAAGTGCGGAAATATAAAATGGAGCAGTATCCCTTGGCCAAATAAGAATAAATCTGGTAGTGAGGGTTTTGGCCCCAAGTTCAATGTGGATCTTAGTAAAATAAAAACTCCAATGGATGCATTCTTATTATTTTTGATTCATCGTTAATTGATTTGATTTGCCGCTACACCAACGCCGAAGGTGCCCACGATTCAAAATTCAAACCATTGAATATGACGAGTTTCGCTTGGATTGGAGTGTTATATGGAGCTGGCAAGAATCACGATTCGAAGACTCATATACGAGAGTTGTGGTCTATAGACGAAGTCACGAGTCGTGTATTCTACTCAGCAATAATGTCAAGAGATAGGTTTGATGATTGATAAATTTTCTAGAAATCAAATTCATTTGATATGTTTTCTATGCATTTTAAGATATGAGCAAATATATAAATATATTCGGTTTGATGATTCGCTGAGTAGACGCCCAGCTCGTGGATCAAATACAAGCAAACAACCATCCAAAGATCAGAATAGCCATGATCGCTTACGACTAATTAGAAGAAGTTTCTGACCGTATTCAAACAAATATTTTGACCATATATGAACCTTCGAAAGATGTTACTGTAGATGAGCGAATGATTCCGTTTCGCGGAAAATGTGCTTTTCGGGTATATATGAAAGGAAAACCTTGCCGTTATGGTATAAAGATGTGGTGCGCAGTTGACGTTCACAACTCAATGCTTGCTAATTTCGATATATACGCCGGTAAGCATTTAACTTTTATATACTTTATATATATATACCACTCGAATGATAGTTCACTAAAAATGTTTGAAAAATTCCATTAAAAATATTCATCAATTACAAAAATTGAGTACTTTACCTAATTCTAGGAAAAATTGAAACAAACCGGAGAAAAACCAAGCTATGCGTGTTGTTTTACAACTTTGTGAACCGTTTTGCAGCACACATCGAAGAATAACTTTCGATAACTTCTTCACCAGCGTTCCGTTGGCATATGAACTCTTGGAGAAAGACATGGTGTCAATTGGAACACTCAGATCAAATAAAAGGAAATTCCCGTAGAGTTTCTCGGTAACTCAAAACCCCCAGGAACGGTTAGATATGGATTTCATGATCCATTAATGTTAGTGTCATGGACAGCGAAAAAGAACAAAACCGTTCTTCTATTATCGACCGATCCTGAAGCCATACCGGATGTGGAAACGATTGAGAAAAATCAGCTGAATGCTGAGTGTCCTCCCAGTTCTTCGAAAACTGACACAAGAACGGTGGTGGTGAGTAGAATGATTGAAGCAACATAGATAATCCATTTGTTTATTTTATTGATGTGAGATAAACAAATTACTCGATATACAACAGCAATTGAGCATATTTTTGACAAACATAATTTTTTTTTATAGGAAAAGCCGAAAGTGGTGGAGCTATATAACTCTCTAAAGGCTGGTGTGGACACTCTAGATCGTGCGACAGGAAGCTACTCATGCAAAAGGCGCACGGACAGATATCCTCTCGCAATTTTTCTAAACTTTTTAGACATTTGCGGCCATAATTCTTTCCACACGTTTTAGTAGCTCATCCAACATATCTTCCGAATGACCGCAGTAAAAGCGCAAATACTTAGACTGGTTGTCAAAGGAATTAGCTTTGAAACACGTCAAATCGAGGAAAAATGAAACAGGTCTGCACCATGAGGTCAAAAGCAAAATCGAGCTATTCATTCGAAATTTCGAGGACATGTATGGAGAGTCGAATTCACCGACATCTATTTGTCTATCATGCACTTCAACGGATGATTTAAAGGTTTGTGAATCATGTGGTAAAACAGCATGCAGCTCACATTGCCGGAAAGTTCAGTGTTTTGCATGCCCAAACTGCTTTGAGTCCCAAAACGAGTTTCCGGAGTTGCAACATATTACCCGTAAGTCTAAAAGGTGTAGTTTCTGCCCTCGAAACAAAGATGTAAAAACGATGATAAGTTGTGTATCGTGCAACAGTGCGATTTGCGAAAGACATGTAAAACGAGAATCAAAATATTTTGACATATGCCGGACCTGTATGGTATAAGTTGTTGAAATGTTGAAATGATCAGAAATAAACTACTCATAAAATCAAATACAAAACAAAAAACCCAAAATATCACCTAGTATCGATAATACCTTTATAGTATACAGCCAAGAATCCGGATCCGGAGATGACCACATTCTTTAGGAACACATTCACATACTTATCGAAAAGTGTTCACTTGCTCCGGAAAACAAGCATTATAAGGTCGAATACACTTGAAAAACATACTTTTGAACTTGTTTTGAAAAATCATGAAATTTGAGATGTCGCAAACTACATTTCAGAACCATACCCTCTAGACACATTCCTTTGAACTTGTTTTGCAAAATCATGAACTTTGAGATGTCGCAAGTCGGAATTCAGAGTCATTCGAAAAGTGGCCACTTTCTCAGGGGAACCAGTATCCCAAGATGTTCCAGAATTTGGCCAGATGGACCAAATACCCTCGAAACACATTCCTTTGAACTTGTTCAGCAAAATCATAAACTTCAAGATGTCGCAAGACGGATTTCAGAACCATTCAAAACGTGGCCACTTTTCCCATGGAACCAACATCACAGAATGTTCCGGAGTGTGGCCAAGTGGACCAAGTACCCTCAAAATACATGCCTTTGAACTTGTTTTGCAAAATCATGGAGTTTGAGACGTCGCAAGTCGGATTTCAGAGCCATTCAAAAAGTGGCCACTTTCTCCGGGGAACCAGTATTCCAGGATGTTCCGAAATGTGGCCAGATGGACCAAATACCCTTAACACATATTCCTTTGAACTCGTTTTGCAAAATCGTGAACTTTGAGATGTCGCAAGACGGATTTCAGGGCCATTTAAAAAGTGGCCACTTCCCCCAGGGAACCAGCAACCCAGTGTGTCTTGGAATGTGGCCGGATGGACCCAATGTCCGCAGAACACACTCCTATGAACTTTTCTTAGGAAATCATGAAGTTTGACACGTCGCAAGCCAGGTTTCAGAACTGACCAGAAGTGGCCACTTCCCCCAGGGAACCAGCAACTCAGGGTGTCTCGGAATGTGGCCGCATGGACCCAATGTCCTCAGAACACATTCCTATGAACTTTTCTTAGGAAATCATGAAGTTTGACACGTCGCAAGCCAGGTTTCAGAACTGATCAAAGTGGCCACTCCCCCAGGGAACCAGCAACCCAGGGTGTCTCGGAATGTGGCCGGATGGACAGAATGCCCTCAGAACACATTCCTATGAACGTTTCTTAGGAAATCATGAAGTTTGACACGTCGCAAGCCAGGTTTCAGAACTGATCAAAGTGGCCACTTCCCCAGGGAACCAGCAACCCAGGGTGTGCCGGAATGTGGCCAGATGGACCAAACGTCACATGAACTTCACATTTCAATGAACTTCTTTAGCAAAATCATGAAGTTTGATATGTCGCAAGCCAGGTTTCAGAACTGTTAAAAAGTGGCCACTTCTCTCAGGGAACCAGCAACCCAGGGTGTGCCGGAATGTGGCCAGACGGACCAAACGCCCTCAGAACACATTACAATGAACTTCTTTTGCAAAAATCACAAAGTTTGATACGCCGCAAGCCAGGTTTCAGAATTGTTCAAAATGTGGCCACTTCCCTAGGGAACCAGCTACCCAGGGTGTTCTGGAATGTGGCCAGATGGTCCGAATGTCCTTAGAACACATTCCTATGAACTTCTTTTGTAAAATCATGGAGTTTGATACGTCGCAAGCCAGGTTTCAGAACTGTTAAAAAGTGGCCACTTCCTCAGGGAACCAGCAACCCAGGGTATGCCGGAATGTGGCCAGATGGCCCAAATGCTCCTCGGAACACATTCCTATGAATTTCTTTTGCAAAATCATGAAGTTTGATACGTCGAAAGCCAGGTTTCGAACTGATCAAAAGTAGCCACTTCCCCAGGGAACCAGCAACCCAGGGTGTCGCGGAATGTGGTCATATGGACCGAATGCCCTCAGAACACATTACAATGAACTTCTTTAGCAAAAATCATGAAGTTTGATACGTCGCAACCCAGGTTTCAGAACTGATCAAAAAGTAGCCACTTCCCCAGGGAACCAGCAACCCAGGGTGTGCCGGAATGAGGTCAGATGGACCGAATGTCCTCAGAACACATTCCTATAAACTTCTTTTGAAAAACCATGAAGTTTGACACGTCGCAAGTCATGTTTCCGGCTTGATCAGGAAGTGGCCATTTTTCCGGGATGGGAGGTTACCCCAGTACTCCCATCAATATCTCCGGAACCATGGCCATTTTCCAAACGATGACCAATGTTCCAAAAACTATAGGAATTTTGTGATCGATTGCAGAAAACAGAACCAAATTGCGATGCAAGACTGCTGAGAACCATCATTTTGAAAAAATAGTTTTCCATGAAATAGGGGGTCAGGTACGTAAGTGTTAAACAATTCATGTTGAATAAGTGGAGAATAAATAATTATTATCATTATTTTTCATCGTATAAAATGCTTTCCACAAAACCATCACAATCCGAGTTATTCTTCAGCGCTCAGAAGATTTCCATCTAACATGCATTCGACCCTGCTGCGACAGAAAGAGCATGACTGTCAACTACGAAACGAATTGAAAACAGAGAGAATTTTCTCTCTGGCAAAGAGAGCGTGACGCTTGTCAGTTTTGTTTTGTTGAATTTCTCCCTGCATCCCAGTTAGAACGAAAGCTCTCTCGTAATAATTGTTCGTAATAAATTCTTTATGACTCTTTTTAGCGGGTATCTTTTGACAGCGCAAAATGTATGGAATATTACGTAAATAATGACATCATAAAGCGTATTTACCCTGAAACGCCAATTATTATGTCATTAATGGCGTAATCTGAATAGGCTATAAGGCAAAAAAGAAGACATTGCATTTTAAACATTGCTTTTAATAACTAGAAAAACGTTGTACTAGAAATCTTGAAATTATCATTTTAGCCTTTGATCATTGACTAGTTTGCATTCAATTACATTTTGCATTAGTGTCGAGTCGATTCCAAATCCGAACCTCACTTCACCCCATCCTTATCCTACCCCATGGCGTTCAAGTGGTCTGCACGGACTCTTCTGCCATTACCCTCTCTATTATCGGCTTTGGATTGACTTGCGCTCTCATTGCCCCACCAAACGCTGCAAAATGAAAATGAAAATGAAAATATGTAAGAAACATTGAAGATTTGTGAGCGTTTCTTGATCTTCGCATATAATTTGCAAAAAAAAAGAACGGGTTGAAAGATCATTAAAATTGCCGAAAGTTATTTACTTATGATTGTTTTCAGCTCATACTGACCATAACAGCTGTTCTCATATGCCAAGGGCACACAAGTGAAGTGTGAAGTGCCAAGTGAAATCAGAATTGCGTACATAATGTAAAACCAATTTAATAAAAATTCCGCGGAAAAAAAATTAAAATTTCGTTTCGTTTCGAAAAATTCCGAATTGAATGAACCTTGATTTGAGAGGACGAGATTGGAAAGCTCACAAGATTGCATTAGATGTGCGATTTTCAATGGACGGAAGCTACATAACTAACTTTCTAACCCTAAAATTTGTTAAAATTCAAGCAATCAGTTATGTTTTCAAGTTGCCACTTTTTGTTTTGTTGACAGAATTCCTTTGCGCAAGAACCCACCCCTTCAAGACAAGCATGGCTATGTTTTTCGATTGGCTGTAATGCTGCGCTTCATATGCACCATCGATCGACCACTCTTGAATGTACCTTTTTCGTTATCATAGGATTATTCATGCGATGAAAGAATCACCATAACAAAAGAACCACCATCCGACACCGGATGTCAGGATTGTGCACAGAAATAGTCAATGGGGATGATCAATGGGTGGGGTGAAAAAGATTGCGTTAGCACGGAGCTCCCCCCTTCACCAGCGATGGCTTTAAATGGGTGGGTGCGAAACCCCTAAACCACTTAAATTCTCATGCATGGCCTTGTTCAATGGTTGTTGGTAATCACGAGATGGTCAGAAGGACCTGAGTTAACTTATGGAAAATCACCGCTGCGATGACGATGGCGACAATCGTCAACCGTGGCTGTGGATGGAGAAATCCAAACCATCTGGTCGAGGCGAAAGCCCCCTTTCTCCATCCGCCCATAAGTCTGCAAGAAAGAGAGACGATGAAATCATGGAAGTCCATAGAATGGCAGTGAAACAGCTTGTGGTAACAAATAGTGCAGCAGCAGTAGCCTGGAGTAGACGCCATCCGTACGAAAAAAACTGCTTGTTCCGAGATGAGATGTGATGACATAATACTTACATTATCTTTATGAACCGTCAGCATACATTCATTTTGCACACCCGCAGCTACACAGCCACACGGGGAAACGATTACGTGACGATCACGCCTTTGTACCGGATGACATGGTTATGGAGAAAAATTAGATCAATTCCACCAGAATGATGGAAGTGGATTCGCGCGCACAGCGAGTAAGTGGATTTCGATGCGGGGAAAAAATATGGTCCTGTGTGTGCACAGCAAATTGCGTTTGTCGATGCTGGATGGCGAAGTATGGTGTGCTGCCAGCGGAAATTGAATTTGCCAAAGGCAACACGAGATTTCCTTACCATTTAGTGTGTGTGTGTGAATGGGAAAAGTACTTGTTTGTAATTAATTTCGATCTATTTTTATCGAATCCTTCCCGTTTGTAGTTTATGCGCTGGTTTTTGTCGTCCGAGCTGAGTTCAAAAGGTTTGTTGATGTCAAACGTTAAAAATTAACAATATCGGTCCAGCTGTTGGTCGAAACAATTATTGAATGAATAATGTTTGACAATGGCTGTTACTTTGAAACAAACATTTCAGTTTGATTTCCGTGAATTAGTAATTATGAGCCGTGCATGAGATACACACACCATTACCTATTTATATTTAAATCAAATTAACAATTTTGGAAACTTGGAATATATGTTGTTAATATTAACCTAAATTGGGTGAAAATCAATAACAGATAAACAATTCGTTAATTATTTTAAAGCACGACGATTTTAGAAAGGTGAGACTACAACTGAATGACTTCACTTGTCCTGAACAATTAATTATAAAAACAATCTTCGGCATTTCCCCAATCGCCTCACCTAATTAACAAATCCCACGAAGCGTGCAAAACTTTCAGTTCGAGCAAATTAACCGCCCAAATTCAATCACGGCTGCCAGAGAACGGTATTCAATCGAATTCGACAAACACCACGCTAAGCTGCAAAAGGTATATCCACCGTATAGCGCAGAGCTGTTAGCCCAGAGGATTTAATTCAATTACGGTTGCTTCTGGGAAAATGAACGAAGATTAAATAATACGGTTTAAGAGAGAAAGAGTGATAGAAGGCTGGACTATGCCTTTTGTATAGGCCGGAATTAATGCAACCGGGCAGAGTTGATCAATTATTTGTCGCATAGCACCATAGAACTACACGCTGGCGGATGGACAAATTTAAACTCTGTTGTATAAGTATCCAATGGTAACCTTGACTGTTGATTAATGGAAATTGTTGAAATAATTAAAATGGCGGACCGTACTATACGCAGTTTGTGATAAAGGATAATTAGTGATATGAAATAAAGAAGGAGTAGGTATTGTTGTCAAAAATCATTTATGATTTTTGTTATATTCCTTTGATTTCTGTAGAAATATACCTAAAGGACACTCACGAGAAGCCATCGGGAAAATAAGTACAGTGCAACAATTTTCTGAATATTCCAAGGATTCATTCACATAAGGAAATATTTCTCTGAAAGCATTAATATTCTCATAGAAAAGTATTGAAGTATGGAAATTCCCGTTTTTAGTGACCACCCGTTAGTCAATCACGAAGTAGCAACTACGAGTTTTGCTGTCATAATGGTCATGCCCAAATATACCTGAGGGACACTCGCATATGAGATGTTTTTACGTGAATGAATTCGTGGGAAGTTATCCAGCCGGCTTCGTCAACGGCCGCTCGACAACGATCCAGTGCAGTGGCCACTGCATCCTTCTTCTTAGTTATGAATTAAGCATTTCCACACATTTGTTGACTGCTAGGTTTCTAAGCCAAGTTACCATTCTTGCATTTGTATATGATGGTTAGCCTCATGATTATACTTTTATACCCAGGGAAGTCGAGACATTTTTCAATCCAAAAATTTCCTAGATCGGACCGGAAATCGATCCCAGCCTTTTTTAACATGGTCCGCTTTGTAGTCGCGTATCTCACCGCACGACTAAGGAAGGTCAAAACAACTTATTAGATTTATGCTGCAGACTATTCAATAAAGTGTGCTGCTTTTAAGACTGCAATGTTAGCAAATCAGTTTTTGAAAATAGAATTAGAACCAAAAATCAGTCGATGTAATTTTCGAGTTTAAAACGGTGTTCAAAAAATAATTTCATCATTATGAGAGTGCGCACAGCATGCTAAAAACGTTTTTGACGTTGGACAACGTCTTACCCGAAGATTTTGGTTATCAAATAAGAATCCAAAATTGCGAACCGTGTAAGATTTTGAACGTAGAATTTTTATCATTCGAAGGATTTTGGAGATGTATATACGAATCGACTAGGACACTCTCCAGAAATTTGTCAATTTAATTGAAACTTTTGATTATTTACTATGAACTATTTAAAAATTTCAATTCATATCCTACTAGAGGCATTCCACGGGGGCATGTCAGTCGATCCTGAGCGACCATTTCGAAAATATTTGAAACTCTGCACAGTTTTTCAATTTCATCTAAATCGTCATTTTTCGATATCAAATCTTCATATTGAGTCACGACTAACTTTTCAAAAGGGTGTATGTGAAAATGGTTCAAAAATATTTAAAAAGCTGCACAGCAAAAACGGAATGTTCGATTGTTATGATTTTTTCAGCAAAGTTAGACAACTAAATGGTGATTCTTAAGAAAATGTGCACAGTAAAAAAATTTTTTTGCCTTTAAAAATATCATTTTGTCACAAAACTCAAATATCTCAAAACCCTATCTTTTTTCGAACGTAATTTTTTAGGAAAACTGTCCATTATGTTAGCTATCTACCATAAAAATTTGGTGATGGTAAACTAATAAACAAAAAAGTTATGACATTTCAAACATTTCACAATTTTCACATTTAGTAAAAACAATTTTTTTTCTGTGTAAGTTATTTCGAGAATTGCAGTTTGATGCAGATTTTATTGTTAAGAGACGTGATTTAAACAAGTTGTTTTCATGATATTTTGATTTAATTATTCATAGCATCTATAAGAAACTTAGACACGATCCAGTGTTGTGATCAAAAGTATTGATAGTGTCATAATTTTCATTGCACGTGACTGGCGAAAAATTCTTTTAATAGTGTTGAAACCTGTTGATAATAACGTTGATAGAAACATATCAGAAATGTTATTTTTAAGACAAAAGCTGCAAAATCAAAGATTTATATACACGTGTACGTCTATAGTTTACCTGCAAAAAATATACCTCTTAGAGAATAGACTTTATGATCGGGAGGAAACGGGTATCTTCAACAACAACAAATGCATGATAGGTACATACCATGACAATGCTCACGAAAAGCAAAAATTACTACTACTAAGGTTGTTAAATATCTTATAGTATTTTTTTTCTTCAGTCAAGCAAATGACACCAAACTAGTCAGTAAAAACTTAAAAGTGATTTTGTTTATTGAAATATTACGAACAACATGAGTAGCCGCTTTCTCAACTGTTGTAGGCCGTTTGATGGAAAAGAGTGTTCAAAAGAGTTACGAAATCTCACCGAAAGCACCATAGATAAACTGAAAGCGACTGGTTATGCTCCAATGTCCACATTGAATACAAATTTACGCATTTGCACGTCCTGCCGTCTAAACGTTGACAAAAGAGCAATCTGTATATCATCGGTTGAGCAGAGCGCAGGAAGTTCGAAAACGACAGCAACTGAGGAATTGCCAGATGTATCGACAACAACTGAGGAATTACCAGAAGTATTATGCTGAGAGCCTTGCCACCGTACCATCAGCGAAATCTGTTTCAACAAATCAATCGGAAGATGAGTGTATCCAAAAGGTCAACATCGAACGCTTTAACGAGGGCATAGCTGGGATAAAAGTGACCTGATTAAATGGAGTAAGATGGACTACGTTTATTACCCGGAGAAAAAATACCGTGAAATAAACGAAGCTGTACGAAGAAACCTCTTCAAATTAGGACCTGATGATGTGGAAAATACAGACTACGATGAGGTAATTATAAATATGAAGGAAAGGTTCTCGAATGCAGCCACGACAAGGAAAGAAAAATTATTGATTTTGTCGATGCTGCCAAGTTCGTGGTCTATTCAGGATGCCATTGATGAGTTCAAAACCAATAGAAATACAGTAAAAGAGGCAAAACAAACGAAGAATAACTGTCTTTCAACCAAAAATACTAGGTCTAGTACTGCATTAACAGATGAGACAAAAGAAATAGTAGTTCAATATTTTGAAGATGATGAAGTAAGTCGAGCTATGCCTGGTCAAAAAGATTATGTATCAGTAAAAAAAGATGGAAAGCGTCAAGCAATCCAAAAACGATTAATGATGACGACTTTGAAAGAAGGGTACACACGCTTCAAGGAAATTCACGATAATATTAAAATAGGTTTTTCCTCATTTGCAAGCCTTCGGCCAAGGCAATGTAAGCTTCCTTCCAATTCAGGAACACATGTGTGTGTGCACAACCCATGAGAATATTAATCTTATTTTACATAGTTTGAAAAGAATCAATTTAACAAAGGATATTAAAATGTTAACGGGTAGTCTTTTGTGTGAAAATACAACATCAAATTGCTATCTACGATCTTGTTCGGATTGTCCAGATTCTTCATCATTGGAAAATACTTTATTCGCTGAGTTTGAAGAAAAATATATTGATCAGTTATCATTTGAGCAATGGGTGACCACGGATAGGTGTGACATAGAAACTATTGTAAAACCTGTAGATGAGTTTGTGTCATATTTTTGCTTGAAATTAGAAAGTTTAATCCTCACGATTTCATTAAAACAGAACAATCCAGCTTTTTAAACAATACGAAAAATACATTACAACACGGTGAATTTTTAGTCATCTGTGATTTTTCTGAAAACTACAGCTTTGTATTGCAAGATGAAGTGCAGTCCCATCACTGGAACGTACAACAAGCTACAATTCATCCATTCGTTATTTATTTTAATGGAAGTACGCAAATTGAACACTTAAGTTTTATTATAATTTCCGAAGATTTAAGACACGATTCAGTATCCGTAAACTTGTTCATTGAAAAATGATTAACTTTTACGCGTTGATAAGCATAAAGAAGTCAAAAAGATATATTTCATGTCTGATGGAGCAGCGTCGCAGTACAAAAATCGTAAGAATTTTCGAGCCTATGTCAATTTAAATCAATGTACGGAATTGATGCAGAATGGCATTTTTGCTACATCACATGGCAAAGGTCCTTGTGATGCTTTTGGAGGAACAATAAAGCGCATGGCCACAAGAGCAAGTTTAGCCAAAGAACGTGAGCATCCAATTAAAACTGCGAAAGAACTTTTGATTGGGCAAATCGTAGAAAAGAAAAGATTTAACCAAATTATCATTTTGTTTTACTACTACTGAAGAGTACGAAATAAAGGCTTCAGAGCTCAGCGAGCAATTTAATAACGCGAAAACGATCCAAGGAACCCAAAAATTTCACTGTTTCATTCCATTGTCGGAAAAATAAAATTAAAAGCAAAACTATACTCAAACTGTGCTGATAATAATTCAAAAGTGTTCGATATTTAAAAAATTTGAATAAAATAAATAAAAATAAGTATTAATAAACTGTTTTCATGATATCATAACCCATACCAAAATTCAAACCCAAAACTCTTAGAGTTTCTATAACAACATTGTGTAACTGCCACATTTAATTTAATACTTAGGATAATATTAATTCATTTTATTTATTTATACATATAATATTTATACATATAATATACATAATATCGATGAATACATAAATATGGAATATCATACAAACAACTTGTTTAACTCACGCAAGGCCCTTAACAATAAAATCAGCATCAAACTGCGATTCTTAAAAAAATACACGGAAATTTTTTTTGTTTACTATTTGTGGAAATTGTGAAATGTTTGAAATGTCATAACTTTTTGTTTATTAGTTTACCATCACCAAATTTTATGGTAGATAGCTAATATAATGGACCGTTTTCCCTAAAAAAATTATGCTCGAAAAAGATAGGGTTTTGAGATATTTGAGTTTTTGTGACAAAATGATATTTTAAAGGCAAAAAATTTTTTTTTTACTGTGCACATTTTCTTAAGAATCACCATTTAGTTGTCTAACTTTGCTGAAAAATCATAACAATCGAACATTCCGTTTTTGCTGTGCAGCTTTTAAATATTTTTGAACCATTTTCACATACACCCTTTTGAAAAGTTAGTCGTGACTCAATATGAAGATTTGATATCGAAAAATGACGATTTAGATGAAATTGAAAAACTGTGCAAAGTTTCAACTCAATAGAAAATCATGAATTAAAAATTTTCTTAAATTTTGATGCTGTTGCTTGGAATCGCTCACTAAGTAAAACTATTAGAACCAACCAATCCCGTTCATGCTTTCCCAACACGGACATCAGAAAGACGTGCTTACCCAGTCAACACAAAATCGTATATGATGCAACATAAAATGCTAAAGTGGAGGCGATATACGCACATATTGTATGGGGAAGTACCTATATGGCCTCCACTTTAGCATCTTATGTGACATCATATACGATCTTGTGTTGACTGGGTAGTAGTTGCCAAGCTACCACACGGGGGTGAACTGAAGTATCGGACTCGACCAGTGACAGTGCTGATTCACGCTCTAGCAAACCAATTTGAGACTTATTTGGGTGCTCACTCTGGCACACCCTGTCACTCGTCCTAACACTCGCTCTGACACACCGTGTGGGACTTACTTAGGTTCTCACTTCTGACATACCATGCGAGGCTCCTCTACTCTCTACCTCGCTACTCTACTCTACCTCCCCCTACGCTCACTCTTCTGCCATGCCTCGAGTTGACACTCACGGTTGTCACCCACTACGTCAAACTTACCTCAGCATCTGCAGACCACTCACTCACTTCCCCGCGCTCTAACAAACCAATCACAAGTTAGTCATTTTTGTCGGCTGCTGCTCGGCGCCCCAGATTCTCTGCAAACTGCAGGCAATCTGAGTGGTTGCAGTCAAAACTGCGTTCCACTTGTCCACCGCTTGGCATCCGGGTTGTGTTCCGACCGCAAACGTCTAGCATGGCTCTTCTTTCGGCGTCGAAACGAGGACATACGAACAGTATGTGCTCTGAAATTTCTTCAACACCTGAGCAATCAGGGAACGCAGCTCTCAAGCCACAATTTTCTTGCAAATCCAAACTATTGAGTGGTTGCTGTTCGTGATCTGAAATACGCAATATTGGACATAATTCGGTTCTTCTCAGGACCACCATTCTGTACAAGGGACTGTAGAAAGTTTCCATAGGAGCGAGGGACGGTGCAAAAATAATTCGCATGGATGGCATCAGTAGCAGTCAGAAGAAACTTTCTCTCGAGATTCTCATTTGGTTTTGCTGCTGTTTGTGAATCATCAACAAGAACAACCACCAAATCCTGACGGCCAATTCGAACTAGACCCAATGAGACCACCCATCGTTAGTTAATAAAAAGTCTAGTCTAGTCTGACGCAACAATCTACGGAAGGGGACGGGCGGTTCCTAAAAGCCAGACTACATGACCCTACCATCATGAGGGTTGTTCGGTTGTATCTTGCGTACATGAAAGACCAGCCCCCAAATGTATGCATCGATGGAATGACGCCAACCAGCATCAAGATGCTTCTTGCATCTGAAGGACTACCATCGTCTCCTGAACATCTTCATCGCATATTCACCGAAGTACATCGGGAATATGGAGTTGGGCCAGTTGAAGCCGCAGCAGACCTGCAGTCTTATCGCCAATACCTTTCGAGTGAACGGACACATCGCTTGCAACAGCTAAGGGAGAGCTCAACCAGGTTCCACTCTCCTTCCCCCAGAAATTTTCGCTAGTAAGGACGCCTTCTTCGCCTGAACAAATTTTATCAAAACTCCCTCCAGAGGTTAAAGTTCACATCTATGGTGACTTTAAACAACGCAATACCGATTTCATTCTGGACTCTGAAAATGAAAGTATTCTACTCCCAGTCGTTGGGGACAATGAAACATTGCAATTTATTTTCGATTCAACCTCTAAATTTGGGCTTAATCAAATTAACCATATAAAGAACAGACAGATTTGGACTTTTTATTAACTAACGTATATGAAGATTTCTGTGTGACTGAATCATTAAATCCATTGTGGAAAAATGAAGCGTTTCACACAGCAATCGAATATTCTTTAATCATTCACGCCCACTAAAGACCCAACGACTATGAGTACGAGGAAGTCTTCGAATACCATTTAGCAGACTATGAAAGGATTAAACTAAGATTAAATAGTATTAATTAGCAGTCAATTATGGAATGAAGGAGAACATCGATGCTGCTGCATACACTTTTAACTAAACTTTACAGCAAATAATTAAACAAGAAATTTCAATGATATGGAAATGCTAATATCATCTTCCAAACTTGGACGTACATGTTCATGATAGCATTAGAGGCGAAAGTATATAATTGATAGTTCCGTTAGGATACGGCAGGCATGAAGAATGTTTTTATAAAAGTCGATTTGAAATCGAGCGGAGGGCAATATTTGTGATGGCACATATCACACGACTTTCCTTCTGCCAAGCTCCCGTATGAAGGGGGAGGGAAGAATATCAGTGTGGAAGCTGATATATCTCCACTGGCAAAAGGAAGGTGGTTTGACTTGCTCATATGCCATCGCGTGCGGAAGGATTTGCTATCGACGAGTACTGTCTCCAAATTTCTAATATGACATCAGCATTTAGTCGAATAGGATTTTTATTGCACAGTTCTGTTTTCTGTTTTTAGCATTTCCATATCATTGTAAATCGTTTAACTTCACGTAGAAGTAACACACACGAAATCATTAATTTAGTGTACTACCCTTGGTGGGGGCATCCATCAACTCAGCTGTTATTGGTCGAAGGTACAGCAGCAGTGCCTTTCTCTGCTTTGTTCTCCGAGGCAGCCAAGTTGGTTGCGACGAGACGGACGCAATGAGAAAACAGAACTGTGCAATAAAAATCCTATTCGACTAAATGCTGATGTCATATTAGAAATTTGGAGACAGTACTCGTCGATAGCAAATCCTTCCGCACGCGATGGCATATGAGCAAGTCAAACCACCTTCCTTTTGCCAGTGGAGATATATCAGCTTCCACACTGATATTCTTCCCTCCCCCTTCATACGGGAGCTTGGCAGAAGGAAACCCTAGCAGCACACATGATCCACATAGGTTA
Source organism: Armigeres subalbatus (assembly GCF_024139115.2). NCBI lineage: Eukaryota > Metazoa > Arthropoda > Insecta > Diptera > Culicidae > Armigeres > Armigeres subalbatus. The sequence continues at coordinate 265,309,985 of NC_085141.1, read as the reverse complement.
CTGCAACTCATATGCGACCAGATTTAGTACCAATCAAGTTGCTGCAACCATTATTGTCTGATTTGTGCTGCTCGGGAAGTCGTGTGATATGTGCCATCACAAATATTGCCCTCCGCTCGCTTTCAAATCGACTTCTATAAAAACATTCTTCATGCCTGCCGTATCCTAACGGAACTATCAATTCTATACTTTCGCCTCTAATGCTATCATGAACATGTACGTCCAAGTTTGGAAGATGATATTAGCATTTCCATATCATTGTAAATCGTTTAACTTCACGTAGAAGTAACACACACGAAATCATTAATTTAAGAAATTCCACTTAAGAAAAAACGACGACAAAGAAATACAAAAAGTCCAATCTGGTACAACAGTCAAATCAAAAATTTGAAAAATCGCAAACAAAAAGCACAAAAAATCCACAAGAAAGAAGAGGGTGATCGAAACTTAGCGAAATATTTGGAAATCTGCGACCAACTGAATCTAGCCATCAGTAATGCACTTGAAAAATATAATTCAAAAACTGAGCTTGAAATAAAGTCCTGTCCAAAGAACTTTTTCAATTACGTAAAAACAAAACTAAAATCAGACAATTTTCCATCTGTAATGCAACTCGACGGAAACGTTGGTGATAGCTCGGAAAAAAAACTGTTATTTATTTGCCATTTTTTTCCAAGACATCTATACTACATTTTTGGAAGAAGATCGCGATCGCGATTATTTTGCGTTTCATCCAGAATTTTTCAGAGATGTTGATGTAAATCAAATTCAAGTCCAGGAAATCTTCGACGCTCTAATGAGCTTCGATGCTTCGAATGGCCCGGACACGTTTCCAAAAGTATCTATTAAAAAATTAGCAAAAGAACTCACTACTCCTCTATATTGGCTTTTCAATAAGTCTCTGGAATCTGGAATCTTCCCAAAAATATGGAAAAGCTCTTTTCTAGTACCAATATTCAAATCTGGTCGAAAATCAGACGTACGTAATTATCGTGACATAGCCCTTATCTCTTGCATTCCAAAACTTTTCGAGGCAATTGTCAACGAGAAGCTATTTTTGCAAATCAAAAACAGAGTAACTGACACACAACACGGCATTTTTAAAGGTCGCTCGACCTTAACAAATCTGTTTCAATTCGTAGACTTTTCATTTAATGCAATGGATAACGGAAACCATGTAGAAGCTCTATATATGGACTTTAGCAAGGCATTCGATCACATTGATATACCGATGCTGCTTTTTAAACTACACAAAATTGGATTTGAACCACGACTCCTGAAATGGCCGCCAACAAATTATCAAATTTAATGGACACAAATCAAAACTAATTCAAGTCACTTCGAGAGTCCCTCAAGCCTCTCATTTGGGCCCTCTTCTTTGTATCTTGTATGTAAACGACATTTCCTTCATTCTGAAAAACATTAAAGTGTTAATTTATGCCGATGGAGAAATGGGAAGAAAACGGAAGTAAGTAGAAGGAAGAGGGAAGAAAGAAAAGGAATATGGAAAAATATAGAGGAAAAAGAGAAAGAAAGATATTAGATAAAGGAGGAAGAAAGATCACTTAGCACTTTTCACTTCTCACTTTTCAATTCTCACTTCTCACTTCTGACTTTTCACTCATTCTACTTACTTCTCACTTCTCACTTTTCCCTTTCTTCTATTCACTTTTCACTTCTCGCTTTGAATTTCTCACTTTTCACTTTTCACTTCTCACATCTCACTGCTCACTACTCACTTCTCACTTTTCAATTCTCAACTTCCACTTCTTACTTTTCACTTCTTACTTCATACTTCTTACTTTCCAATTCTCACTTTCCTTTTCTCACTTTTCACTTTTCGCTTTTCATTATTCACTTTTAACTTTCCGCTTTTCATTATTCACTTTTCACTTCGAACTTCTCACTCCAACTTCTCACTTCTCATTACTCATAGATATTAGATATTTTAGATATTTTTAACTATTCGTTCTAACGGAACTCGGCCAAATGGCCCGAGACCGTGTATTTTGTGCATATGAACCGTTTCTGACAGCATCGTGTTAGCGAAGTTAAACGCATTGAAAAATTACACAGATAGAACAATCCACTGAAATTTACGCTAAAGATCATGCACATAAATGGAACGCCATTATGAGCGTCATTCCACGCGTAATATAGCCTTAATGTATACAATATTTGACGTGAATCGTGAATATTGCTTGCAAGGAAGAGGATCATTTCCGCGTCGAGTGGAAATTGACGCGTCTCAAGTTTTACGTGCTGTTTACTTTTCAAAATTTTTTCTGTGTACTTTGACTTAGAGAATATCGAGTAAGGGAGGTATCGACTAACGAAGGGAACGCAGTATGCTAGATTCAAGGGACTTTGAATTTAATCGAGTATGGGAAAATATAGAATTACAGAACATCGAATTAGGTTTAGTTCACTTTATCAGAATCGTTAATCTTGTGCATGATCTCTAAGAGCTTGTATGCATATCGGATACCATGGGTTGCTTTTGGTTTTGTACCAAGCGTTTCAACCTTCACATTGTGCGTTAAAAGGTTATTACAATTTGAAAATGCGATTCGGGTCATATTAACCCAAACACGTTCGGAAGGCTAAAACTGTCGTCTGTTTCGTCTATGCACAACGCGGACGTGAAACTAGAGCCATTCAATTTTAGGCAAAGATGTCCTATAAAACGTGAACCTTCGCATCTGCTGTGTTCCTTCGGACAACTGTCGTGAACGACCACCGTATCTTCTTCAACACCTCCAACCAGGACTAAACAATCGAGCTCGCTCTTTCATCCTCTAACATTAACATGACATAGAATCATCTGCCTCTAGTCATCATGTAGCACCCAAGTAACATTTTGAGTTTTATCATACTCTATTAGCAGTTTTGGAGAGCAAATTTTCAAGACTAGCGATAAAACTAAAATCCACATGACAACCTCTTGATGACCGCTACAAGATTAAGTTATAACCAAGTGGACCACTCTTGAGATCGTCTTCAAAGCAAGTTTAAAGTTATTCATAAGAGTTCCATAAAACCGCTGTCAAAAAAGGGAATTTCTTTTCCGTGGAGCTTTTTGTTATTGTATTATAGAAAAACGATAATCGTGGAAATGGAAGAATGAAATAAAAAACAACATCACGGACATGGATGAAAAATAATGTTTGCCCAGAATTTGTTTGCGTGCTTGCAATTTTTTCTGCGCGTTCGAATTTCTGGTGAAACCAGGTAAGAAAATCATTTTGTTCAAGTGCGCCGTCGTAATACTATGATTTACGGCCAATTAATGAGTGTAAATAATAAATCTTTATGTTGCCTTTTTTTCTGGTGACATTCCGATGAGCAAAGAAACATTTCTCGTGCTTCAAATTTTGGAAATCATCTTGAAATGCAGCGATTATTAGTAATGACAATGGATTTTGCAAAAGATTTACGCCGATATAAAAATATTTTTTTCTACTAACATGGCTGCTACTGCACTGTGGGCAATTTTGACGGCCAAAATAACATTTTGCAAAACTTTCAAATACAATAAGTGTTTTACTGAAAGTAACTGCAATCGGTTCCTTACGATCAGTTTTTTTCATGATGGTTCTATTTTTCATGATGGAATTTGGCTTGCTTTCCAACTTTGTAGTCAATTAGCATTTCCACAGTTATGCAAATTTTATATTATTGAAAGATTTTCTATATCAAATCGTGGTCATTGCACCATTCGTTGTGTATTCTCATTTATACCTTTTTAATTTGCCGAAAGTAAAAGGATATAGTTGGCTTGATTTTTATTATCTGTTTCATTTTCAGAAGTGAAAAATGACCAAAAACAACAAAATCTTAAATATGCGAATGCCCAGTTGGCAAAATTTATGTGTTTATTGTTTTCTTTGTTTAAAATATTTGGATAACATGGAACAGAAACATCTGTTTTTAGCCATTCGATTGACCATAGTTCACGAAGTTCAACATAAACATTGTGTTCTTGTACAATACCATTATAAACCTAATTAAAACTACTAAGTTTTATTTAGGTTATGCGTAAGGCAAGTCTTTACCAATATATTCGGCTTTATGACGGTTTTCAAAATTGGTTTTATTAGAGTTCTCAAGATAATGATTAGTCCCCTTATAAGCTCATACAGCATTTGACATTTGTGGTTTTATTGAACGTTTTATTACTATTTTGAAGATAGCTACAAGTCTTCCAATAAGGCTAATCTCGCGGCAATGAGCAAAGCAGCGATGAAGCCGTTAAAAAACTTGAATAAATCTATGAAGCCTTGAAATTGTTACTTGGGATGTTAGTTTCGATAAATAATATTTGGCCTGGAATTGAACTTTACAAATTTATCACCCATATTCTTGTTTACGTACGAACGCGCTTTCGAACGAAAGTTGAAGCGCATTCCCGTTTACGCCAGCAAATTCAAATGGAGAAACGGTTTGAACGAATCGTAAACAAGAATAAGGGTGTATCTATATCTAAGAACACATTAAAGACATTCCTCGCGGAATCCAAAACTAAATGCACTCGCGTTTTCAACGGCACCTATCTTTCTTTCATCTTTCATTTCATCTTTCTTTCATTTTCAACGGCACCTATCTTAAATCTTTCATCATCTTTGGTTTCATTTTATTTGTGAAACATTCAGTGGAATAACTGGATGAAACAAATGTTTTTAGCCTTCTAATATGTCATAGTTCATGGTTTCCACTATAAACATAATATTCTTGGACAATGCCATTATAAGTATGTTGAAAACCTTGAAGTTTTATTATAGTTATTTATAAGACAAAGTCATGACCAAAAGATATAGCTTTAAACATGTTTTTAAAGTTGGTTTTATCAGACGCCCCAAGATAATGATAAGGTCTCTTATAAGCCTATAAAGCATTTGACGTTTGTGAATTTATTAGACTATTTATTACGGTTTTGAAGATAGCAATAAGTGCATCATTAAAGTTTATCTTTCGGAATTGAACAAAACTCTGATAAACCCGTTATAAAACTTAAATAAATCTATGAAGTCTTGAAATTGTTACTTGGGCAGCCAAAAGAAACTACCAAGAGCTGCATATATGAGTCAACGCTGACTATTTTGTATAAATTACTTCACGTATAGGCTAGATGTACCAGACGTGGCTATAGCACCAGTTGTCGCACTAGTGCATTATACACCAGGTGGCACATCACATCACCACAAAACGTTTTCTGATCAGTGAACCTCGTTCATATGACACGATAACACCAATTGATCTCCTCCAAATCAAACAAACCATAATTATAAAGGTTCCCCCAAACACACGCAACGCGACAGTCGCGACGCGATCCTATCGCTTGGCGATAGCGATTCTGTCGCCGTTGGTATGGAAGCGTAAATCAAACATTGCCTGCAGCGACCCAACGATAGAATCGCGGCGGCTAGTTGTCGCCGTCGCGGCGATGAAATCGCTTAGGTCTGGGGGAGCATTAAAAAAACATTTTGCCTATTTTTTTGTCGCACCAGTTGTCGCATTTGTGGTCCCATTATGGCCTATCCCATAAGAAACCAATGAGATAGGTACTAAAATTAAGAATAGTGCCACAACTGGTACATGAGTTATTCTTGCTGAAACCGGGCCACTATTTGCATGAGGTTATTTAAAATGCCTAAATTTATATTCTTTCGAAAGCTTTCGGTGAGTATATTAAGGATCCAAGTTGAATTTTTCAAAAAGATGAACTCCTCGTTAGTTATACACGAACTCGTTTTAATGGACCTCTCGATTTTTGACTCTCCAAAACTGTCATTACTCCAACATTTCTCAACCGATCGTAGAGATTAGCATATCGTTGGAAAGAGGAAGAGTGTATCCTCAATTTGCAATAGTAAAAATAGAAGCAGCCATATTGAATTTGGCCGCCATCTTGGATTTCTTTTTGAAAACTATTTTTCCGCCAAAAGCGTTATAGTAACAGAGGAAGCAGTCTGTGTTAAATTGCCGAATTCCCGTTTATATATCATTGGCGATACGGTAATACCCCATTAGCTGTGGTGTGTGTGCCCTATAACCTGATCAATTTCAAATCATTCTGGGTTTTTTTTTTGTTTTTTTTATTCAAATTCTTCAAACCTTATTTCACTTATGAATTGTGTGATTATGATGCAACGTACTTCACATTGTCTTATCAGCGTGGTTTTAGAGCTGGAGCTAACTCAAAACCAGAAAATGAAAAATCAACGTGTCAACTCAGAATAAGATTATGTAGTAAGCGTTCATAGAAAAATTTGTATAACACAACGTTTTGAAACAGTTTTATGATTTTGTACAGTCAGCGTTCAATCCCGAACTCCATATTTGTCTCGACCAGAGCCAAGCTCGATCCACCGAAACCATTAAGATTTCTTTTCGTTTTCACGACGAATAAAACACGCACTGTACTTGCCCGATGCCTACTGCAAAACCTTTTCGCGACGACTACAACACGCACTACACTTACATGCTCGATGGCTACTGCAAACTCTGCCTCAACTGTTACATGCGTCTCTATTGAACAATTTTGGGTACTATCATGAATTTTATTGCGGTTTCCACATTTATTCTAAGAAACAGGAAGGGAATCAGTATCCATATGCCTTTTATTTATATTTTCAGAAATAGTTGTTTTTAACTATGGCAACGAGTCGATTCAAATTCCTTTATCCTCTTCCATGACCTGATTAGAAGCTTAGATAATTAATTATTATTAGTATTAATTATCTAAGTTAGAAGTCTTGTAACTACCGTCGATAAATAAAATTACAATTAGGGTAAGACGGTATAATATGCCCCCCCTAAGGCAACTCCTTGATAACTTTTTACTTTTCAACGCAATTTTTGCAAACTTTGTGTTATTTGGTAGTCCAGGAAGTCGAAAATGCATTGCCCGTGAGTAGTCTTATAAAAATCAGTTACACGTAATAAAGCTTTTTTGAAAAGTCGTGAAAAAATGAATTTTAAAAAGTGCCTGGGCAATACGCCCCACCTCAACCAGACATTTAATAGCCCTTCATTAGTATTTTATCAATCCCATAATAAAAAGGCTACAATTCTTATGCGTTTGACATTAAAAAACCAACATAGGTCCATTCAAGCAGGTGTGAACTACGTTTCAATATTTTCCATACAGTTTGGAAGCAACTGCTGCAGGCTCGTTGCGCTTGTGTCCAGTTGGTAAGGGCATATCGTCCTGACTACACTGGGGCGTTTTGGCCAGTGAAACATGTTTTCGAAAATCGTTACATTTTTGAAGATGGAAGCAATTTTATATCATATTAACCACTGAGGAAAGTAATTTTGTTGCCCAACTGAGTGTTCCAGTGCAAGTTTTGCGGACAGTATGCCAGAGTCGCTCCAGAATGTTGAGCAAACAAACATGAAAAGTTACATCAAAACTGGTACTTTTTGTATTTTGCTATTATTTTCATTGTGTAATACAAAAATACTTCCACATTCACATAGTATGATGGGTTTACAAATACTTATAGGTACCAACTGTTTTTGACCCTTAATTAGGTATAGTTTTCTAGAAATCAAAGGGGGGCGTTTTGGCCAGGTGGGGCGCATTATACCGTCTTACCCTACATTCAACCAGCTCCATGTGGCATTGTAGAAGTTATTCCCAGTTATTCCTGAAACCCTATGAAATATTGAGGTGATTGATTGTCATCAGATAAGCTTTAATTATAATCTAGTTCAGTATGTCCATAAATCAAAATAAATACTTTTCGGTTTCCGTTTTTCCAAGGTTTATTTATTGCCAGGCGAGAATTCTCACAATTCTACTTTGAATCAATATTTCGAAAAAAAAATCTGTGAAACCTAGTAACCAACTTTCTCTAATTTTATGCCTTGTTAACACTGGAAATAATTTTGATTCAACGAAACGCTAACGAACCGAAGTTAATTAATAATAATCTGATTGTGGTTTTCCAGCGGTCCATGAAATTCTTCTGAATTTCGCTTAAAGTTGATTAAAACAAAATCCTGCGTGCATACCCCAACCTAAAAACACTCTGCTGTTCGACTTTCTGGTGTTGCTGTCGTGGGAACTGAAAAGCGGCGATATTTAATTTTTCAATTTTTGTTTCAACATTACCAAAGTTATAAAGTGCCACACCAGAATGTTTGGAATCAGAACGTTGCTAATCTTTTTTTCTTCTCCCTATCGTTTTTGTACCTTTGTCATCCCCGCGTTTATTTATTAATTTGAATATAATCTCCAACCGTTATGCCATACGCTTCTTGAAGTGATTCAAATTGACCATGGGGGAAGAAGATCCGAAAAGGTGTGAACCCTTATCACGAGCGGATGACCACAATGCCTCTCTCAGTCGTGCAAGATTGATTACCTCAGCATCTTTTAATTAATCCCTTCTGCTTATGCTGTGCTTCGAATTCGTTTAACACCCTCTGTAGGCTTATCTTGGTGTAACTACCGTCCAGCCGAGGTGTCCATTGTTTGAAATCCTCTCCATTTCCCAATCATTAATCTTTCCTGGGGGAACCTTCATCGCATCTTCGGCGTGAACAAAAAAAGCGTGCCAATTGTTTTCGCAACCCTCTTGGTTAGCAGAAGAGAGGTAGATTGGGGCAAAACGGTTTCTTCTGGGTGTTGTTCCAGGAATTGGGGTCAGTATTGGGAAAGTTATACTCAGATCTCAATCTTCGGCGATGAAAAGCATTGGAATATTTTTGGAACAGATACAAACTTGTCCATGTAAATTTTTCAAGAAACATTGTGGCCCAAGTCTACTCTGATGTTTTTGTCTTCACTTCCTTAGTGCCGTCTGGACCGTTTCAATATTATCCGGTCCGGTGAAATGTGAAACCAGCACGAAACAGTAACAGAAGAAACCAGGTCCGAAAAAGTAGTAATTAAAATTGACACAGGTTGCCACCTGAAATCAGCAATCAGCTACGAATTGAAGATAATCACCCTTTCGGACAAAATGCGAGCTCAGAGTTTTGTTGAAACACTCCGAACCGCATTTGTTGTGGGAATGCTCTCATCTTGTTTTGTCGCTTGCGTGGCTGCGTTAGAAGATAAATCACCTCGTTTTCAGACGTTGTTTCGAATAAATTCTGTGAAGGATAATGGATTACATAATTTACTTTGAATTTTCCGCGAAACGTGAGGTTACTTGCTTAAGCGCTAATAAGCTGTAAAAAGAAAATGGTGCAAATTGGAGAAAGAGATTCGCACCAACATCAAAGTGGTCTTCCGCGAATAATCTTCATCTAACAAAAGAAACCTACGTAGAATAAAAAGATGGATTCAACGGATCTTGGAACGTGAGCAAAAGAATAGTTATGAAGACTCTGACAATATACTAAGTGTCATTAATGCCTCTTTTCAGTTTCACAAACATACACGACGTCAGAAAAATATATATAGCTCTTTTAGTAGAATGTATTCAACCGTCTAAGACGAATTAAGTACTGTCCGTTTAATTGCACCAGTTAATTGTCGTTATCTTTGCAGATACGTATTTCGACCACAGCTGTGTGGTCGTCTTCAGTGTCTTGTACTTGACTCGACTTAGTCGACCAAGTCGAGTCAAGTACAAGACACTGAAGACGACCACACAGTTGTGGTCGAAATACGTATCTGCAAAGATAACGAAAATTAACTGGTGGAATTAAATGGACAGTACTTAATTCGTCTTAGACGGTTGATACACGACGTTTCATTTCCGTTCCACTGACTTCGTAATCTGCTTCTCAATTGACTTCTTGGATAATTATGTTTTTAGCTTGGATTCAATATGTTGCATTTCAGAGAAAATGCAGATAAGTTGCACAAATAGCAACATTTCGATACATTGCTTTAGCCACAATGTTCCTGATGTGTTGCAAAATACTTTGTGTTCTGCTAAACATGACTTTATTTTTAACAGTTTCCATTATTATTTTTTATTATTTTTTTATTATTTTTTTTTTTGCAAAAGATGTTCAATTTTGATACACATAGTTAAGTTTGAGTTTGCAACTTAACTATGTGTATCAAAATTGAACATCTTTTCAAAAAAAAAACGAGCAATGGGTAATGTTTTAAATATAACCCCGAGTAGACGTAGGACTTATACAAACGTAACGTACGGTGAAGTTTCCCTTACTCGATATTGAAGGGACCATCGAGTTAGGGAGGTATCGAGATAGAGAACACGTTTATATTTTTCTTCCAAAATATCAAACACTTCATTAAATGTAGAAATATGGTTTAGGGTCACTTGACAGAATGCCGCTTGGCCGAATAGTCAAAATAGATTTTCTTATTAAGTGAAATGCTCGAAATGAATAGTGAGAAGTGAGCTTTAAGAAGTGACAAATGAAATGCTCGAAGTCAGCACTACTCACTTTTTACTTTTCACATCTCACTTCGCAGTTTTTTTACTTATACCTTCTCAAGGAAAGCAGAAAGGAAGGAGAAGGAATGATGAGCAGAAATAAAGATCAAGTTAAAAAACTTTTCACTTCTCACTACTTGGTAGTCTTACTTCACAGTTCTCACTTCACTCTTCTTACTTTGTATTTCTCATTTCGCATCTCTCTTCGAATTTCCCACTTCTCACTTTTCACCTCTCACTTCTCAAACTTATCACTTCTTATTTCTGACCTCTCACTTTTCACTTCTTGTTTCTCAATTCTTACCTCTCACTTCATACTTCTTTCTTCTCACTTCTCACCATTCACAATTCATTTTTCACCTTTTGCTTTGCTTTTCTCGCCTTTCATTTCCTACATCTCATTTCAAATTTGTCACTTTTCACTTCTTTAACTATCTTTAACTTCTTACTTCTTACTTCAGACTTCTGATTTTTCACTTTCATTTCCCACTTTTCACTTCTTTCTCCACGGTTCTCACTTCGCAAATTTCTTACTTCTAACTTTTCAATTCTTGCTTCTCGCTTCTCACTTTTTACTTCTAAATCACTCTAATAAAGTAAAAAAATAACTTTTTACTTCTCCCTTGTGGATTCTCACTTTACACAATTTATTTTTCACTTCTTACTTTTCTTAATTCTCAATCAATGCTCAATTCTTAATTCTCGGTTATAAGTCGGTCACTTCTCACTTCTCAACCTGCAACATTTCCCCTAAGACGCTCGCAATTAATTAATCATCTCAATTCTCACTTATTACTTTTCACTATTCACTTCCTATTCCTATTATGAGATGTGCGAAATGTCTCAGTCCTCACTACTCGCTGCACGTTTCATGTAAATCCTACTACTTAATAATCACAATATAAGATTTTATTAACTTTTCGGTCCATCAGGAGACGGCAATTGGGTAGCAGATGACGCTGGAACCGCCGCAGTATGTACAGTAGGGAGATATCCTTTCCAAGACATCGTGTACCGTGTAGATAAAGGCTTCGTGATCGCCAAAGTTAATGGTGTCCATATATGTAGCTGCTACGCACCCCCACGTTGGACGGGTTTTATCAGATGCTGGATACGTTAGGAGCGGAGCTTACCGATAGGAGGCCAGTCGTCATCGCTGGTGACTTTAATGCCTGGGCGTTAGAGTGGGGCAGCCGTCTCACTAACCAAAGAGGTTGGGGTCTACTGAAAGCGCTTGCTAGGTTAAACGTAGATCTAGTTAACGAAGGATCGACGAGTACCTACCAGAGAGAAGGCACAGAGTCCCTCATCGATGTTACCTTTTGCAGTCCTGCATTAACGAGGAACATAGACTGGAGAGTCTGCGAAGGCTATACACATAGTGATCATCAGGCGGTTCGATACTGCGTCAGAGAGAAAGAAGCGATGCAAGCACGTGAGTGTGCTACCAAAGAGCTTAGGTGGAAGACAGAAACCTTTAACAAGGAGGTGCTAGCAGAGGCAATTAGATTTGAGCGCAATCTGGTGAACCTGAGTCCAGACGAGCTGGTTGCAGCATTGACTCGAGTCTGCGGTGCAACCATGCCGAGAAAAGTACAGCCACGACATGTCCGCCGTCCAGTCTACTGGTGGAATGGAACGATCGACGAACTCCTTCGCAACTGTCTTCGAGCAAGGAGGAAAATGCATAGAGCCCGCAACAATGTCGAAAGAGAAGAGAGTAGACTTGAAGAAGAGCACATCAAGAGCTGCTTTCAAAGAGGAAATTAGGTTCAGCATGGCAGCCTGCATGCAAGAGTTCTGTCGTAACGTAGATGCTAACCCATGAGGGGATGCATATAGGGTCGCTATGGAAAAGATTAGAGGTCCATCGATACCGCCAGAGAGGTGCCCAGAAAGGCTTAGGACAATTATCGAAGGTCTGTTTCCACACCACGAGCCAACGGTCTGGCCACCTACACCGAGGATAACACCAGTACGGATGTGCTTACGAATCAGGAACTCATCACTGCTGCGAAAAACCTAAAAGCCAACTTCTGGACTAGGTGATATCCCCCCAACCTGGTCTTCAAAGCAGCGATCCAGGCGAACCCGGATATGTTCCGTAGCACGTTGCAGAAGTGCATCGATGAAGGAAGCTTTCCAGATTGCTGGATGCGACAAAAAACTATAATTGCTGCCGAAGCCGGGTAAGCCACCCGGGGACCCATCGTCCTACAGACCTATTTGTCTGCTAGACACGGTCGGAAAATTCCTGGAGAAGGTCATAATCAACAGATTAGCTATCTACACAGAAGGCGATAACGGATTATCGGGCAGGCAGCTTGGGTTCCGGAAGAGCAGATCCACAGTTGATGCTATCCGGGTAGTCGTAGGAGCAGCTGAAGCAGCTAAGAAGCAAAAGAGGAGAGGTAATCACTACTGCACTGTGGTTTCACTGGCGCCCAACGCAAAATTCTGGAAAAAGTGCTTTCCTTTTGGCCTGAAGTAAAGCCCTTTTTCGAACGGTCTCCCGGAGAAAATTCCCCTCATAAAAATTCGCGAAATTGCTTGTTATGTCATCAGGTCGGTATGCAGCTCAAAAATCACTTTGCTTTGAAAACTCGGAAAATCCAAAAGAGTATCCTTGCGGGTGATGACAACAATTTTTTGCAATTCCTGATCATAATACCTGGTTTACAGTTGGCGTTTGAGTGATAAAACGGCCTACTTTTCCATACCAATGACATGGGTGCTTTAATGAACATTATGCAACTCAAATGGGTTGCATAAAATCCATTATAGCACTCATTTGGGTGCTATAATGGAAAACCAGCATTAGAACAATAGTTACATGACCACATTCAGCTCAATTGGCTTGGGTGAGTGTTCAAATAGCGTATTCTTTGTGTTACGTAATAAATGAAATAATGTTATGGGCATGACATCCAATTTTCCAAAGGCAGGTTTATCTATCGCTTTATGGTCTGTCGAATACACAATGCACTGTGCCGTCAAAGTACTCTTTAATGGATAAAAAAACACCCATTATGAAGTTAAATAGTTCAACTCATTAAAAGAGTAAACACCGTTTACTCATTAATGGGTAAATGGCCTGTACGTCAAGTTGAAGAGTAATTTTTACCCATTATCGGAATGATTTTTTTTCCCAAATGGGTAAAATTTACTCTTGTTTTGTACAATAATACTTTTTGAAAGAAGTGTATTTCAATTAATTGATTTGTTTATTTTTTTATGTTTAAAGGCATTTAGTTTTTATTTGTCAACTTCAATGGAATGTTTACATGCATGTATACATAGAAGACATAGAAGAAAACACCAAAGCACTGCCTAAAATCGTGAACAATCTATGCTGCGCGCTGCTGCGATCATCTTCCGTCGTCCTTCACATTGACCTAATGAATATCGGTTCACTTTCTTCATCTGCTAAATGCTGAATTTTAAGTTAACCACATCTCCGGCAACCGATCCCTGCATTTTGGATGAAAAGTTTCGCTGACGCTCGTTTGATCGTTTGCTGAAATCAGTAAAATGTATTGATTTTTTATTTATAAAATAAATTATGAAAATAAAAGGTTTTACCTTATTTGACCATTAGATTTTCTGTATTTCCAGATGAAAAGGCGACATCATATGTTGGATGCTTGTTACATATTGGAGCAGTGACAACAGCAGATGAAACAATTCGTTGGATCCACATCCGGATCAGATTTACGTATCTAGGCTCTCAATTTTTGATAGCTTTTAATTGATATCTCCGGTGGTTGAACAACGAGATTCTTTCGTTTTCACATTGAGCTGGAATAAAGGAATGTTGAAATAATTGATGATAGCAGCAGAATACTTTTATTCTTACGTTTTATCGCCATTTATTGCACTGGATTTTGATCACTTTATCACATCAAGTTACTTGCATCCAAACAAGAAGATTTTCACCCATTAATGAGTATACATTCAGTTCGATAAAATGGATTCAAAGTACGCATTATTTAAAAAATAAAAATACCCATTATTTTGACAGCTTCGTATATCGACGAAAAGTGAGGAAATTTTACTCCTTAATGAGTATTGCCAGGTTTACAGTGTGGGGCACGATAATATGGAATCTGTTTGTTTTCTGCACCAACATGATTTTTGGGTAAGATTGGTCTTGTTAAGTAAATAAAATTGTACCATTGTGGTACAGATTTATCATATTTAAGCCCATTTTTCGTCATTGCAAAAAATAGCGTGTGCAACTCGTTGCAAAACTCGATTTTTTCAGCACTCGTAGTATTTATCCAACTCGGAAGCCTCGTTGGATAAACGTACAACTCGTGCTGAAAAAATCATCTTTTTGCAACTAGTTGCACAAACTACTATTATTTCTATGGCACTCGGACAATTAGTGCAACGAAATGTGCATTGAATAAAAAAATAGCTTAAAATATTGCGCATAAATCCCAAAATTTTATTCCCACCTTTGGGTTTCTGCGCCGAGCACTCAGCGCCAGGCTCGGCGACAAGGAGAAAGTTGTCAAGTTGGTATCCCTGATTGATGACAACTGATGTCGATTGGTTGTGTGAGTGCACCGATATCAAAAACTAGAGCTTTTAACTGAAAATTTTATTGTCAAATGCAAATTTTTACAGTATTATAGATGCATTAGTGAATAAAATGTGAAAATGCTCTATCGCGGAAGTGGTCGCTGAAGACAATTGTCAATGGCTTCAGTTACGAAACGAAAATTTTCAATGCAAAAAGCAATAGTAGAATAAAGTTTTAAAATAATCATTGTGTCGTATGAATGTGTGATATTTGTCCTAAATTCTTTTAAAACTGCTATTGTAGATTCAGTTGAAAACCGAACTGAGCTCTCGCGACAATCGCATTTTCTCACATTTCCGAATGTCGCGATGCATCGCGAGTGGTGCGCATGATGGCGCACGGCTATGGCATAGATGCGCACTACTCGCGATGCAGTTGCGACATCCGGAAATGGGATAAAATGCGATTGTCGCGAGAGCTCAGTTCGGTTTTCAATTGGATCTACAATACAACTTATGTTAGACACACTTAATTGTGCATTGATGCGTAATTTATGTACCGAAAAACAAACATAATTTTCTTTTCAATGAACGTTTTTCAGAATCAATGGGAAATGAATTTGGTTTGCAAGAATATGAACTGCATGTAAATCTTCCGAAAAGCCAAAAGCTTTAGCCACTTGCTTGCGTTAAAAAAATTAAGTATATGCAGTTTTTTTTTCAATTCGAAATTCTCAATCTCATTCAGTAATTAATATTTTTCTGCATGCAAAAAATAATCAGAATACTTCCTTCACTTCAATATTTATTCTCCACACAGTTCACAACATCCAAATATCGAGATCACTTGGATCTTTTTTGTATCGGTCATCACATTCACCAAAAATCACTAAATGATGTGACAATAGAGGTAATAAACTATAGAGGACGATTGTCGCTGCGGTTCCCTTTGTTATCGTCCCCAAACATGTCGGGTACCTATCTGTCAAAACGTACTGATTTTTCCTTCGTTGACATTTAGTGTCCTATCTTCACCAGCAAAAGATGTTTCACAAGTGACGACAGCGACAATCTTCCTCTACACGTAAAAAAAATTAATGTTGTTTATTATCAATATTTCTAATACTTTTTTGCCAAAGCAGGCGCTTAATGATATGTATAAAAAAAACTTATACATCGCATTCGTCACATACTTTCCGAAACTTTTACTTTTCATTAACTTATGAATGTTATTAGCTTATTGTTATGGGATCATTCATTAGGTGGCATAATGAAGAGTATAAGTATTTTCGAATGGTTTTTTGCCATAACATATAAGGTCATTTTTTTACGTGTATAGTTTATTACCTCTATTGATGTGACTGCCATGTTGTTTGTGTGTCCATCAACAAAGGAACCCTTTCAAAATCATTTCATTGATGATTCTCACCCTAAAATAGATAAAAAGACCAAATTAAATCATAAATACTTACCACGATCATTCAGAAGATCCTTGCGAGATCATGTTTGCTATGTTTACTTTTTGTGCATATTGTCCGTCTCATCGTGTGAGTGATTTGACAAGTGAATGTCATTTGTCAGGGATGTGCCGTACATGAACGTACGCAGCCCAATCCAATGTCGACCACCGGTATGTCGACAACTCACGCATAATTTGATTTGTCTCACTCATCGTACTTTCGAATACAGTTTTCTCTCGCATAGTGCGAGCGAGTAATGCAGAAATACGCAATGAGTGAGTCAAATCATCTAATACAGGTATCAATCTCTGTAACTCTAGCGTGGGAGTTCACAGTTGATATGATACCTCACGCATAAATGTTTTAATGGGGAATCTATCATTAAGTTTTAAACGTAGCAAATTATAAAGAATGTGTGTATATCAGTGTGAATGATATTGAGTGTATGTACAATGAATGCTAAACATTTAGTCCAAGTGAAATACTTGTGACGTTATAAAGTGGAGCAGAGACGATCAGAACAATTTCTAGTCTCTTTCCACGTTAGTATAAGCTATCTAGGCAATAAAAATTGCCATAAGTAGATTAAGTAAATTCTGGTCAGACAAATGCTTGAAGTAAACAAAATTCAGTTCAAATTTCTACTCACCGATTGAGACGGTATTGCGAAATGTGTTAATCTGACGCAAATAAATGATCTCAGCATTGAATCTTTCTGAGATGGATTTGTGAAGTGTTTAATGACTGCATCCGATTTGATTTTGACTGTTTGTGAACTGTCACAGAAGATGGACAGGCTCACTCCACTAATGCCACACAAATTAAAGGAAAGAGCTCCTCTGATCGCCATGAAAAATCATCTTTTAATGGACCAATCAATAAGCAAAAACTGACGCTATCAAATGAACAGATAGCGCCACCGTAGACATGTTCTGTCAAACACACACGAATAGAAATATGCGTATACAGTGCCGCCGTTGTTTTGATGCGGGAAGTGCAAAATGAGTTACCTTGATTGATCCATTGTAACTGGTAATAGGGGAGCAGTAGTCGCATCCTACGTTGATAAGTTACACAAAAAAAAAATCTCCGATTTTTTTTAACCTGACTCGGGGGAAGTTGTTACCAACCCCTTTTGGTAACCATGTTGTTATGTGTTGGAAAGGCCAGCTGATGGTCTGGAGAATATTTATTGTTATTTTTTTATTCAAATTATATGTTTATATTTCTAATTTAAATGTCTAAGCGTATGATAATCGTCTGTTTCCACATTTTTGTATTTGATTACGATGTTTATTTTACGCTTAGTAGCTTAAGGTGTCTTTATTTATTATTTATTCATTTTTGTTATGTATGCCGATTGTAGATTCATTCATTCATTTATTTACTTATTTATTTATTTATTTACTTATTTATTTATTTATTTATTTCACTATTTATTCAGAGGCTTTATTTATTAATTTCATTTATTTATTTATTTACTCATTATTTATTATTAATCTATTTATTGAGATACTTTATTTACATTTATATAAAAAAAATATTAGCAAGAAAAAAAACTAAATTAATGATTTCGTGTGTGTTACTTCTACGTGAAGTTAAACGATTTACAATGATATGGAAATGCTAATATCATCTTCCAAACTTGGACGTACATGTTCATGATAGCATTAGAGGCGAAAGTATAGAATTGATAGTTCCGTTAGGATACGGCAGGCATGAAGAATGTTTTTATAGAAGTCGATTTGAAAGCGAGCGGAGGGCAATATTTGTGATGGCACATATCACACGACCTTCCTTCTGCCAAGCTCCCGTATGAAGGTGGAGGGAAGAATATCAGTGTGGAAGCTGATATATCTCCACTGGCAAAATGAAGGTGGTTTGACTTGCTCATATGCCATCGCGTGCGGAAGGATTTGCTATCGACGAGTACTGTCTCCAAATTTCTAATATGACATCAGCATTTAGTCGAATAGGATTTTTATTGCACAGTTCTGTTTTCTCATTCTCATACTTTCGCCTCTAATGCTATCATGAACATGTACGTCCAAGTTTGGAAGATGATATTAGCATTTCCATATCAAAGAAAAAAAAGGAAAACAAGTGTCCGACTAGGATTGTAAAGGTTTTGCATGTAGCCAACAATCGGAATTTAAATATTAGTAGTTTGACACGACACCAACTTGTAATCAATTCAATTTTGTTTAGTCTGTAAGAAGATCATTGATGCACCGAAAACGCATCCGTTATTCGTCTTTCACCAGATGAAGAATGACTTGCAGAAGTTTCTAGAAGTCATGATGAAAATATAAAAAGGGATTCTCTAAAGGCAAGAAGGCTCTATTCTATTGAGAAGTTTGGTCCGGAGTGGTGACGAAAGACCGGTGACGTCCGTTACATAAACGTACCGGGATAATTCGCGTGTTAGTGATAATTTATTAACAACTAGTCCTAACAAAAAGACTTCATAAACAGCTAAAACGTCAGAGACAATTTAAAATCCTCAAGTCTAAGAGTGCGGATCTTTGTTTGGCGTCACCACAACGGTTTCTATAAAAGTCAGTACCAACCGAGCTACGCCATCTTTGATCGAAAAACGTACAATCCGAGCGAGTGTGGTGAAAATAATAAATCTGCAGTGATTAGTGGTCGTGTTTTCGTGACGTTCCGTAAAGACTGTACCTTGCCAAGGAAGAATGGTGTCAGCTCGCTCGGATCCCGACCAGAAGATAGTGCGCGCTTCAGTACCACCCTCCGGATCCGCGAAACAATGGCCGTTCACTACTTAGGCCTAACCATCCCCCCTTCTGTTGTATATCTGCAAAAGCCTGGCAATGAAGAAGAAGCCAGTGAAGCGATCCAGTAAAGCAATGCCGGAAGCATCAAATAGCAACAAGCAACAGCATCAGAACCCACCGATCATCAGCAGCAGCAACGGCCGCAACGAACCGGTGAGCTCGACCCATTACCCTCCCCGCCCCCCTCTTTAGTCTTTAAATAAAACGAAAAAAAGCATTTATTTCCTTAAAGTTTGTATGGCTCTCCAAACCTTAGTTGTCCGTCAAGTCTTAAGTTTAAAAAAATCTTGTTTTCCGATGTTTCCGTTCGCCTTGTTATTGTCCGCCTTTCCACCACATAAAACTAAATAAAACCAACAAAAAAGGAATTATCTCCACAGACCAACACTGAAAAAATTAAAACGACCCTGAGGACCAGGGAGAATAATAAAAGAAGGCCTTGAGTGCCCACCCCGGAAGCTGCCGTGGCTCTAGACCAGCAGCTTGGGGCTTTGCTGGTCCTCGTCTAGGACCTAAATTCCACTCCCTGGGTCTCTGATGGTTTCACACGCCAGACGTGAAAAATGCGTAATTATGAAGTGAGAGCAATTGTACGAGCGCCAAATGCAAAACGTGTCGTAGTGAAGTGGACAAGTGAAGTGCATGAGTACAGCCCCTCTCCGAAATATTGACATCCAGTAAGTCCAGGGACCAGGGCATTAGAAGAGAGGGTAACTCAAGAAAAAAATCACGCACACATACACATCTGTGCATTATCCTGAAAAGTTATTGTCAGGGTAAAGCTCTGATGTACGTTACGAGCGAAGAACATAAATCGATGCGCGTTATAGCGGGTGTTCCCCAGGGCTCCACACTCGGTCCAACTCTTTGGAACGGGATGTATAACGGAGTGTTGACTTTGCAGCTACCCAGGAAAGTGAAAATCGTGGGTTTTGCGGACGACGTGTCACTAGCGGTGATGGGCGAGACACTTGAAGAAGTGGAGGTGTTGGTGACGGAGACGATAGCCATGATCGAGCGCTGGATGAACGGTGTTAAGCTGCAGATAGCTCACCACAAAACGGAGGTGCTATTAGTCAGCAATTGCAAAGCGATCCAGCGGATGGAGATCGTCGTCGGAGGCCATGCGATTGCTTCGAAGCGATCCCTGAGGCACTTGGAAGTGATGATCGACGATCGGCTGAATTTCAACAGCCACGTTGACTATGCTTGTGAAAAGTCGGCGAAGGCAATGAACGCAATAGCGAGGATCATGCCAAACGTAAGCGGACCAAGAAGCAGCACGAGGCGTCTGCTAGCTAGTGTCTCGTCATCGATACTGCTGTATGGGGTTCCTGCTTGGGGCAATGCACTGCAAACCATGCGGAACCGGGAAAAGCTTTAAAGTGTGTTCCGGCTGATAGCCATTCGAGTCACGAGCGCATATAGAACGATATCGTCGGAGGCAGTATGCGTTATTGGTGGGATGTTACCCATCTGAAGCACCCTGGAGGAAGACATCGAGTGTTATCAGCGAAGAGACACCTGGAACGTTAGGAAGGAGGTGAGAATCCGTTCGATGGCGAGATGGCAACAGGAGTGGGACAGTACGGAGAAAGGGAGGTGGACCCACTGGCTCATCCCAAACCTCTCGATGTGGATGAACAGAAAGCAAGGTGCAGTAAACTTTCACCTGACGCAGTTTCTGTCGGGTCCCGGATTCTTCCGGAAGTACTTTCATCTGTTTGGACATACTTATTCACCGTTATGTCCAGAGTGTGAGAATGTTGAAGAGACTCCAGAACACGTGGTACTCGATTGCCCAAGGTATGCGGAAGTACATAGAGGAATGCCTGCCCTACGGGCGGTCAACATCGCAGAGCGAATGTGTCACAAAGAAGGCACATGGAATGTGGTCAGCAGAGACGTGACGCAAATACTGTCAGAGCTGCAGTGTAGATGGAGAAGTGATCAGTGAATAAGCGTAGTTTCGGTGGAAAATCCAAGGCAGTGAGCAGTGTTTAGTCCCAGGTCGTCGAGGAAGGCGAACCGGAAGTCTTCCGGCAACGGGAATCGTCGGACCAACCCAGGCTCTTGAACAGCCAACCTTTTACTTTTTTTCAAATAGGCGTAACTGTATTTGACCTTGAAATTTGAAACGGCTTATACTCGCTCTATTCTTCATATTCCGTTCAACTGAAGTTACTGGCAGACAGATCGCAATCTATTATTTCTGGTGGGTGCATTAGTTGAGGGAAACAGTTTGAATAAAGAGCACAAGGGTCATTTTAAAAAAATAAGGCCAGAATCAATTAGGCCCATTTGAAAAAAGCTCCTAGAATTAGGGGAACTGCTCCTTGAATTCATACCATGTACCTAAATCAATACCATTCGAAAACAAAGAATTGGTGCGCAAATTGTTTTATTCCTCATTTTTGTGATTTTTTCAGCAGTGAGCACACCGGATAACAACAAAACACGACACAAATTGAGCCTAAATTGCCTGTTTTGCGAATGTTATTGATATAGGAGCATGTTAGGGGAACTGTTCCGATCTCAATCTCACTGTACATATATCCATCTCATCGCTAAACAAAGAAATACGGCACCAAATTCGTCGCTTCTTTTTGTCAACATGCGTGCTCACTGCTGAAAAAAATCACAAAAATAATAAACAAATCAAATTCCTTTCCATTGCTTTGTTTTTAATGGGATGGAAATAGGAGCTATGAGATGAAGTGGCGAACCGTTCCCCTATTAATTATGGAACAGATACCCTACTTTTTAATCTCAAAGTACAAGGATACCGGATCGTACGAAGTGTCTAAGGAATGAACCGAGCATGAACACGATCAAACGCGTACTCCACACCATGCAAGCCCAGTTGCATATGCAAACTGTGGAGGATCGCGCAAAAAAGAATCAGTCGGTAATAAAAGTGCTATGAACTATCAGGTATCATAGTCATAATTTCATGAATTCAATGATTTTATGATTTTATTATTTTATATTAATGATTTTCGGAATGTGTGAGAAGATGTTTGTGTGATTTTCAGTATAGCTCATTTAGCGCAATAAACGAATCCTTGTTAGTTAGGCGTCACCTCCTCCATATTTTTGCTCTGTATAACAGTGTAGAAAACTATTAATAAACAAAGGAAAGTGCTAGAGCCATTGAAGAAGAAGGAAAATGCTTTTGAAAAAAATGGCATCAATGAATGCGGAGTACAACATCAATTCATTCCAAATTCACACCAAACTTATTCTGCCATTCTTCATTGTCAATTGCGTTGGAACGTATTTTTTTGCCTAATATAGCAACATTAAATTGCTCTCCATCAGCAAAAGAAGGAAAAACACAAAACGCGAACGCCACATCACCATCATCAAACGCCATCAAGCAAATTGTCGCGTGTTTGGGCAGACTCCTCCATCCGGCGGAGGGAAGATCCATTGTTGAAATTGCGTGAATGATTTGCTTCTTATAGGAATATCATGTAAAGTATCAATTCCAAAGTCCTTGGTTAGGCTAATGGGTTTTCGCCGCACCGTCCGCCGTTATCGCTCGTCGCGACAAAGGACGCAGGATGGTGTGGCTCCGGAAGTAAAAAAAATAGACGTCAAGACAATTGAATGTTACGCTCGTTGACGGAGGTTCGGCGACGCTTCTGACGTGATAAATTGATCATGTGTAGAGGCAATAAATTAGCGCTAGACGTGGCATGGTGTATTACATTCAATGACGTTGATGGCATTGTTATATTTTTTTTGTTTCCGGGATGTGTCTCAAAAATGGCAATACACATAGAATATTATTTTTATCTTCGTCATCGAGATTTTCATTCGTTGACAGGTTTATTCCACAATGAATTACTCAATTACATAGTTTCACCAGTTTCACATACAAAAGAGACGTAAGTTGTGTCATTGTTAGATAAATAATTTTGAGCTTGTACAGTGGAGTAGGGGGAATGACGGCTTTGGCAGGTTTTGTTCTATTATTGTTTGTCAGGGTTTTTTTTATGACTGATTATGCTCAAATTTGGCCTAAACATTCTTTGCATATCAAAGAATATTGTGACCAAATTTAATAAAATTTGGTCGACAAAAACCCCCCTGACAATAATAGAACAAAACCTGCCGTATTTTCAAAGCCAAAGCCAAAGCCAAAGCCAAAACAAAGCCGTATTTTCCCCTATTCCATTTAGTTTTACCTATTTATAACTTAACAGATACGTATTTTAAGCTCAATATGTCTTCAATGTCTTGTACTTGACTTAACTTGTACTAAACGAGCACTAAAGAGATTTCATGTTAAATAATCTGATGCTTGTTCCTTGGGCCGTAATGCCTGGGTTTTATATTTGATTCCATCAGAAAAAATACTCCTGCTTCATATCTAATTAGTATGATGATTCTGAAAAATTGTAACCAAGCTAACCAACTTTGCCAATTACCGTCGTATATAGATTTATCACTGGACTGCAAAATGCTGGTAAAAGTGAAATATAACAATATCGCTAGAACAAAAACTGCTTTAATTGCATTCAGTCCAAACTCAACCTTCCATTAATTATTAATAACCTGAAATTGACGGAAACCCTCCCAGGTCAGATAAATTTGTCCGCTGTTGGCATCAGCTGCCAGTCAGTGACGTTATGATGAAGTTCGCGGAAAACAACAACTGTGGCACTGGGTTCGTGTGAATTGGCGTGTGCCATTTGCAAAAAGAGACCTTTCATGACGATAAATAATTTAATTTGACGTTCATAAACAAGTGCATGCCCTTTGGTATGCCACACAGGGACAGCATACCAAACTGTGTACGGGAGGGGGTGGTGTCCTCTTTTCGAACGCGGTGCACGAAAGACTGGTGCAGCTTTGTGTCAAGTATAGATTGGGCAAGCATGCTTTTCTGATCCAGTATAGGGACAAAAAAGACAAAAAACAAGCGTTGGACAACAAAGAGGATATCTAAAGGCTAGATCATTTAGAAATGGGGCACTTCGTTTTAGTGATAGTGCCGTTCCAAGTTGTCGGATATGCAAGTTTTTCACAGCGTTTCATAATAAGTAAACCATCCTTTTTAGTCTACTTTGCTCACTGTTTGAAACTAACGTGGTTTCAAAATATTCACGATGCAGGAAGAAAAACGAAAAATAATTATGCACAGTCCTGCAAAATCCATCTGCGTCAAAAACCGGATTTTACCCTTCATTTTGTCACATGATGGCCGATTTACGTTTTGACTAAATTTCATCAGCTTCCATTGTAGCAAGGAAGTGCTACAATGGTACAACAATAGTGAGTCCAGTTCATCCAAAAAAATCTGAATACATCAAATTGTCCTCAGTTCCATCTAATAAAAAAATTTGGGCGATAGTTGAAGAATGTGAAGGCAAAAAGAGCAGTTATCAGTCATTAGTCAAATGAAGTCATTCATATGAAATCAAATAATATAAGTTTTGTTCCATTCTAAGAAAGCTTTTCAATCAAACAAAAAGTCAAAAAATACACGCATTTGAAAGTGGCCCATTTCTTAATGATCTGGTCTTTATTCACACAACACCCAGCTTCATGAAAAGTGTTTCCCTGATCACAAGAAATTCTTCTCTATCTTCACAATGAATTCTCCGGTATAATTCCAATTCCAAAAGTTCATCTCAAAGCATCGCGATTTTTTCGTAACCACCCATCCTGGCGAATTGTGTATGCAATCAATAGTTAATGTCTTCTGTGACCCCCTAATGTACCCGACATGGTACTCCGGAAGATCCGGAACATCCATAAAAGTGGCCTATTCCTAAAGAAATTCACGGAGGAACTTCCGGATAAATTCCCGGAAGAACTTCCGGAGGAATTCCCGAGGAAACTTCTAGAGGAACTTCCTTTAGAACTTCTGGAAGAATTCCTAAAGGAACTTCCGGAAGAACTTTCGGAGGAGTTCCCAAAGCAACTTGCGGAAGAATACTCGGAGGAATGCCTTTAGGAACTTTCCGATGAACGATGGACTTGATGGACTTCCGAAGGAATTACCAGAGGAACTTCTGGACCAACTTTCGGAGGAGCGTCTGGAGAACCTTCGAAGAAATTCAAGAACGAAAGGCGCCACGCTGCCATCGCTGGCTGATAATGATTAAATAAATCTAACTTCTGGAATTTGCCACTTTTACGGATATTCCGGATTTTACGAAGGGCTTTTTATTATTGATAAGTTGATTATTTTGAGCTTTTAGTCGAATGTCTTTACTTGTCATAAGACTTGACTCGACTCGACTCGGAGAATTTTCATTATTTATTGCATACAAAATGCACCCATATGAATGACAGCGAAAATTAGCAAAGCTGCGGAATGAACTTTTTGAAATTCACCATTTTCACTGATATTCCTGACCGGAGAGGACCGTTTAGTGGACATTCAGACGTCACAAAAAGTTCCCACTATTGACTGCATAAATAATTCAATCATTTTAACGGATGTCCCAAACTTTCCGGAGAACCGTTTTGTAATTATTGGCGATGAAAGAGAACTTTCACTGTCGATTGCAGACCTAACATTTTTCTCCCTTGTTGAGTATTTTAATCACTGCGACCCTTTATTAGATCTATTGTGATATATGCCCCATTTGATCTAGCTTTGTCAAGTTGACGCATCATTACTATTTAGAGCAATTGCATTATCTTGGCTACCAGCGTTATCCCAATGCGGTATTATGGTTCTGATGAATCGTACTAATCATAGTCTGACTTGTTCCCCAAACTTCTGAGGGTTCTATCAGCCCCTTGTTGAAGAACTGTAATCTCTTTCTAAAATTGCCGGACAATGGCATAACATGTAAACGACAAATATCATCTTGAAGTTTTCCTAACAACTTCAAGTGATATCGGCTCGGGCAATGGTCTGTTATAAGACCTGTGTATGTGTTAAGATCTTTTTTTGAAAGATCTAAAATTTTGCGAGTGATAAATACGTTTGGTGATGAAACGTTTTGAATGCCTCGCAATCAAGATTTGAGTTCCATTCGAAGAGAACACGCAGATACACCACAAAATAGTTCGGGACCTATGAATTGTCGAGATGAACCAAGTCTGGTCAGCATATCAGCTTGTTCATTTCCTTCAATGCCACAATGACCTGGAACCCAATACAGGTTCACTTTGTTGCGACTATCCAAGGTTTGGAGTGACTGAACACATTCCCAAACGAGTTAAGATCTGCATGTTGCTGATTTCAAAGCATTTAGAGCATTCAAGAATAGCCTGAGCTTCAGCTTGGAAAACAGTTGGCCATTTGCCCATGGGAATCGAAATATTTATCCCTGTGCCAGTCACGCCTGCTCCAACTTGATTGTTAAGCTTTCCTGAGATTTTGGTCCACCGTTTGTCCATGTATTATGAGCATGATTAATTACATCAAAACAACGATAAAAATTGTATCTTTTTTTGTTTAGAATGCTAAGGTGTCCATTTTCGGTTAAGGTTTGAATCTCTGTTGATTTTCAAAGCACTCTTCTCTGCTTCTAACTGAAGAAATTGATCCAGTGGTAGCACGTGGAGCGAAGCGTCTAGCGCTGTATTCGGCGTGCTTCTCATTGCACCAGTTATTGAAAGAGTAGCCAATCTTTGAAGTTTTTTCAACTTTCTCTGAACCACCCTTGCTTTTGTGTTTGGCCACCATTTCAATGCGGCATATGAAATTCTGGGCTTCACAATAGCAATATAAATGCATTGAATTATTTTTACCTTCAGCCCCCACTTTTTCCCGAACATCACCTTACTTATCCATAAAGCATTTGTAGCATTTGTACAGACGTAACATACCATAAACAATGTGATTAACTTTTGGTAGTTTTTTTTTGTAAAATCATTTATTTAGAACACATTTACAAATACACATATTTAATACAATACATTCATATTCAATTTTCAGGAAATAAACATCGTACAATCTATTACGAAATCTAATGCTTCAGTTGTAAAGCTTTCTTTCTCTTCTAATATAAAGTTAACGTATATGATGAACAATTTAAGTGCTTTGTTTTTTTAATTACTGTTTAGGTTTTTTAGCTGTGGTAAAGCGAAATCTGAATATTTTTGTTTTCTACCTGTAATTATCTCTAATTTAGGAAGAACATGATCCCATGAATGCTTTACTCGAATGCACAATGCCAATTTATGTTCAAGATCTTCGTTTGCGTTGCAGCAGTTTTGGAATATGGGGCTCTGCAATCTATTTTGCCGGAATAGCAAAGTAGCATGAGGAATTTTGCCGTTTACAAGAAGATAGTAACGAGATTTTTCATGAGAAGTTAAAGCTTTACATCTTATGTTACGCCATATGTTATTCCAAGAAATCGTTGAATTGTCTATTAAGTCTATAGATCTATAGCTGATATCTGATTTATGATGTTTACAGGAATGTATGGAATTTCTCTGCCGATCACCTTAAGACAAGGGTAAAATGCGGGAATAGCTTGAATATTAGGTGGGTTGCACAGCAAGTGTTGGAAAGAGTTGGCAAATGGTACATCTCGAGTACATTGTAGGAAACGATTGACTAACAAAGCTTTGCATTTATGCATTGGCAACTGAAGATTTAATCCTCCTTTATCAAGAGGAAGAGCCAATTGCTCCATAGCTACACGAGTTGGGTATCTACCCCAAATGAAATATCCTATTTGTGCCGTTATTCTAGCAATAGAGGCATTTGTAATACTCAGAATGGAGGCAACATACCATAATTTTGAGGTAACAAACGTATTCAAAAGAATAACTTTTTGATGTAGCGATAGTATTCTAGGTTTGTACAGCCACATTAGTCGTGATGTACTTCTTATTACTTCTTTCCAGTTGTGTTCAATTGTGTTTTTAAGTATATTAAAAAATGTAATTCCTAAGATTTTAACTGAATCTCGTACGTTCAGCCAACCAATATTCCTAATTTCCTCATTGTTTACCCCAATGTTAATAGCGACAGTTTTCATAAGATTTAAAATTGCCCCTGAACATATCGTAAAGTCTTCGAAAGCTCTTTTAATAATTTCAATTTTATGATCATCAACTATGATGACTGAGATGTCATCCGCGTACGCAACAACGAGTTCTAGCCGGTTATCACATATTGAACGTAACTTCTCAATAAGCGGATGCAGGTAAATTACGAACAAATGCATGCTCAATGGGTCTCCCTGACGAATTGATCTTTGAATTGGAAAAACCTGGGACAAATGACCATTAACAAGAATTCGCGATTGTGAATTGTTCATTATCCTTTCAATCAATGTAACTAAACCATTGTTAAATTGAATTTCTCTCATCACACTAAATAGATACCGTTGATCTACACGATCAAAAGCGTGGTCTAAATCAAATGAGATAAGCCTCCCGGACTTCTGCTTACATTTTATCTCAACTATCTTATCTTTAATGCCTAATACGGCTTCGAAAATGTTCTTACCTGAATTAGAACATTTGTGATTATCGTTTAAAATATGATTAACTGTCATGATTTTCTCTAGACGTAATTTTAAGATTCGAGCAAGTAATTTATAGTCTGAATTTAATAATGTAATAGGTCTATACGATTGGATGGTAGAACAGTCTGTTTTTTTCTTACACAAAACTATCACTCCTTCCAAGAAACCTGTGGGCAAATTTCCTTGAATGGCCTCGTTTAGTATCAAGTTCAATTGACGATGGATTATATGAAATGCTTTAGAGTAAAATTCTTTAGGGATCGCGTCGCTGCCTGGCGACTTCTTTGCTGCCGAACATTGTATTGCAAAAAAAATATCTTCAGTTGTAATCTCATTCATTGCCTCATTATTTGCTTCACAGTCAACAGAAATTCTACGATTACTAGGAAAATTTGTACTTGATTGATGTTCTTCAGATTTGTATAGCTGACTGAAATAATTATATACCTGTCCCTCAATATCAGCCGAATTGCGCAAGGTTCTGTCATTGTGAGTTATTTCAGTTATGGTACTATTTTTCTTTCGTTTGAAGCGGTCCGCTAGTTGGAAAGTAGAAAGTTTCTCCCCCGAGATTATTTTGTCGTTCAATCGCTCAAAAGTTTGTGAAAACTGATTTTGCAACAATAGCATTTTTCCTTTAATTTTGTTCATCTCAGCCATGCCTCCGGGATTTTGGTATAGATTATCATATGCTGTACGTAAACGACGATATAAAATTTCATTTTCAATGTGAAACGCACGGAAAGTTTCATTTGTTTTCCACCGAAAAAAACTTCTTATTTTAGGTTTAGCGTAACTAACCCACCATGACATCCAGCTATCATAGTTTCTACGTTCTCTTAACCAGCGATTCCATTTGTACTCGAATTCCAGCATGTTATCCTGTGTCAAAACATGAGCACGAATAGACCAATAGCCGTTTCCGAAGGATCTGCCCTGATTAGGCAAAAAGCAACGAATTTTATAAGATTTATGTTGTGTAAGTGTTGTATTAAAGATTCAGTTATGTATATCCTATCAAGACGTGATGCACAATTCGGTCGGATGTAGCTGAATTCTACTTGGTTGGGTCTCTTTAAATCCCAAGTATCTTTTAGATTTAGACTGTTGACCATGTTTCCCAAAGCTGGACTGAAATTGCTAGAACCAGTGGCATCTTTCTGAGCAACGACACAATTGAAATCGCCCCCCAAGATTAAATGTTCAGTGGATGACTGTAGATAAAAAGGCAAAATATTCCGGAAGAAATCCTCTCTTGTAGAGTAATTTGCTGTTCCCGACGGCGCATAAATGTTCACAATCTTAACACTATCTCCTAAAGTGACCGTTACTACTCGACTGTCTAAGCTTCTTTGTACGTTAGAGTACGACATATGCGATCGAATGGCTATAGCAGTTCCACGTTTTTGATTATCTACGTTTGTTATGATATTGAATCCCGGGATAGAAAGGTATGGATCTTCAACTTCTTGTAATAAAACTATGTCTAAATCTACTAGTTTGATAAACGATCGTAGGGATTGAATTTTAGTGCGATTCGCAATTGCGTTTGTGTTAATACTGGCTATATTATAACTATAGGCGAGATTTGTCATTTCTTCAACTGTACAACTTTTGCTTCTTCGATCGACTCTTTCTTACCGTGGTGAATTGTTTATCCGAACATTCGGATGAGTTTCCCTCGTTCTCCGATATCTCCATAGACAATTCATTGTTTTCATCAGCTGACAGAGGTTTTTTGAATGAACCAGTTGGGCTAATGTCCGATCTTACCTGTATTGGTACATTTGTTCCAGCTGTCTGTACCTGTTTCACTTCTGCTGTTTCGCTTCGTTGGTCACTCCGTATGACGTCGTGCACGTCCACATGTGGACCCTTCACATGGCTCTCCACCGTGAGAGTGTTTAGGCTCTCTACTGTGTCGTCATGTTCCATCTGTTGGAGATGATGGACGTTCTCATCCTGCTCAGCAGACGCATCCGCAGTAGAAGATGATGATGGTGTTGTAGTTTGGTGCCCATGATCCGCGTTCTCAGTCGCTGCCGTCTCTTCCGATGGCGAGTCCGTCAGTGTATTGGCAACGGCTGCAGTCCGGTGGCTGAGTTCGTTCAAAACGACGTAATTTGTGGATAGAGGGTCTTGGTCTGGTGGTGGGGAGTTGAGCACACTTGCGTAGCCTTGACTTTTCTGCCGATCCGCATTCAGTCTGACATTAAGGTCGGATTTTTGGCCGATTAGTTTTTTGTTTTCAACGCATGAAATGCCTGTATGTATGGCATTCATACAGTGTTTGCATGATTGTGGTTGACCTCTGTACGTGATTAGTGTTTGTTCTCCCTGTATCGTTACAAACGACTTGATGTGTCTTCGTAAGATCATTTTCGATACTCTTACACCCGAAGGTCTGCACTTGAACATGTAGTTATCTCCCCACATTTGCTCCTGGAAACTGAGAACGTCGCCATATTGTTTCAGGTATGCCACAATGTCATCGTTTCGGACATTTTCAGACAGGTCGTGGATTTTAACCTCCACTCCGCCGTCTTCCATTACTAATCGAACTTTAACCTTGGTTTTGTTGATAATGATCTCGTGCTTACCATTATGCATGTCCACCGTGTCCTGTGCGATTTTTAGAGATGCACACTTGACGTGTACACAGTTCTGCACATGATTCATTTGTAGCCTTACAACCTGCTGCAGGCTCAGCGCAAGAGCATTGTGCACGAATATGTGCAAATCTTCGAACGAAGGACGTTTGGGGAAGTTTGTCAGGTCAATCCTGAATGTATTTTCTCGTGGTTTCACTTGTGCCATGATGTGCTGTGCATTCACAAATGCCAATCACTACTTATGTCGCCAGAAACTGGCGCGAAAAAAACTGTAACACTACACCCTATGTGTAGAACCGAAAAGAAAACGACCGAACTGTATCAGCGTATTTAAATGCGTCTTTACGCACCGAACGCTCGATGCAAAACTAATTCACAGAGGGCTTTAACTATTGACTCCACTCACAATTCACCGTCATGAATGCTAACAAAAATGCGCAGCTGTGGGATGATTTTTAGGATTAACCCATCTTACAGATGTACAGGACCATATTGTGGAACTAAATTCAATATTTTGGGGCTATTTACGGACTTACCTCCACCATAATATATTCATGGCATTTCCATATTAATTTTTTACTTATCAAAACTAGCAATTACTGAGGAATTGCTGGAAAAACACAAAAAAAATCATCTTTTTACCTTTGGCAGATTTATTTATTGGAGAAAATCATTGCTGTTTGTCGGATTGAACAAAAAAAAACAAAAATTGATATTTAAATATGTTATGTAAGCTTCTATTACATTTTCAGTGGTGTATAAAAAAATTTAAACCGATAAATACCCATATATTTGGTACACCGTGAACATTTGTTGTGATATAAAATGAACAATTCGTCAAGTCTGGCAACATTATGCATCAGCTGGCATATTTTTAACACCCCATTTCCACCCCATTTCAAAAGACTAATACAATTCATTGCGCACATAATTTGAATTTTTTTTTTTAATCGGCCACTTCCACTGATGTTCCGGATATTCCTGATGACCGTTTCGGGAGCATTTGCGGGTCAAAGAAGACATGTAAATTGATTGCACTCTCAATTCGCCAGGATGGATTGCTACGAAAACATCGCGAAGCACTGGGATGAATTTTTGAAATTGGCCATTTCACGGATGTTCCAGATCTTCCAAAGAACCGTTTCTGGAACATTTGGGGTTCACAGAAGACTTTAACTATTGATTGCATTCACAATTAGCCATCGCGATGCTCTTAGACTAACTTTTGGATTTGAGCATTTTACGGATATTCCGGATCTTCCGGAAGGCGGTTTCTCTAGCATTTGGAGGTCACAGAAGACATTTCCTATTGATTGCATCCACAATTCGCCAGAATTAATGGTTACGCAAAAATCGCGAAGCTCTGGGGTTAACTTTTAGAATTGGTCACTTTTACGGATATTCCGGATCTGCCAGAGGGCTTTCCGATGACCACTCAAGGGATTAAATTGCCTAGAAATGACGTATAAAAGATAGCAAATACAGTTGGGATCATCAGAGAACATATTTGCAAGCAATTTTATGTATCATAACAAGAAACTCGATAATTAGTTGCCAAATTGGGAAGCTTAAACAGTACTTCTTTAGTACAGGTTCCCCGGGGAGCAGAGTGGTCAATTTGAATAAATCATCCTATGGGTTTATTCTAGGAACCTACAGCTTTTGTTTGGTGCCTAAAGATCAAAAAATAGTTGAAATTTGAGTGTTTACGATCGTGATGAAATCTTGGGTCCAAATGGACCCCAACGCACAATGTGTAGCTTTTTTCTAATGTATTAGGAAGGGAGAAGGGCCGCTTGGCCGAAGGACACTAGGCCGGAAGTTGTTTGGCCGAATTCACATTTTGGCTGAATAGACCATTAGCCCGAAAATCGTTTGGCCGAAATGGTCATTTGACCGAACAAGTCCTAACAAGACCTATCACAGAGACGTCTCATTTCTCACTATTCACCTCATACTTCTCACTGTGAAATGTGAGTAGTGAGATGTCAAACATCTCACTTAGCACTATATACTCACTTTTTGCAGTGAGAAGTGGGGAATTAGTAGTGAGAAGTGAGGAGTGAGACGTCTCACTACTCACTTCGCGCTTCTCACTTTTGCTGTAAGAAGTGAGAAATGATGAGTGAGAAGTGAGACGTGTCATTACTCACTTCTCATTTTTTACTTCTGTCTCACTTTTTTTACTAGATGTCTCACTTTTCACGTCATTTCTCACTATTCAAATGTCCTATTTGGCCAAAAGACTTTTTCGGACAAAGGGCCCTTCCAGCCAAACTACTATTGTGGTCAAACGGCATTTTCTGCTACATGACCCATGAGGCCAAACGTCCTATTTGTCAAAATGTCCTATTCGGCCATATGACCTATCCAACCGAATGATTTTTTAATTAGTCTTTTTTCACCTTTCACTTTTCACTTTTCTTTTCTAACTACTCACTTTTGACTTTTTGGTTCTTACATCTCACTTCTCACTTTTGACTTTTCATTTCTTACATTTCACTCACTGTGAAAAGTAAGAATATAGATAAGAAAATTATTTTGAGCTTTTTTAGTCGAGTCGAGTCAGTCAGTCGAGTCAAGTACGAGACACTGAAGACGGCCTTACTGTTGAGGTCGAAATACGTATCTGTCAAGATACAATTAAGTGGTGGAATTCAATGGGATTGTATCAACTCGTCTTATGACAGGTTCTCATTTCTCATTTCTCTCTTCTCATTGTGAAAAGCGAAGTGTGAGACGACGAGCGAGTCGTCTCACTTCTCACCTCTCACTTTGCACTTCTCTCTTTTCACAGTCAGAAGAAATAAGTGTAGGAAATAAAAAATGAGACAATTCACATTACTCCCTTCTCAGTTTTCACTACGAAAAGATTGAAGTAAGAAGTGAAAAATGAGGAGTGAGTGAGTAGTGACGATAGGTTTTATTTAACACGTAGAATGATCATCAACATATTTTGTTCTGCTTCGTGTGATCGGCAAGTCAAACTATTAGTTCGCCTTTGATTGTGTTTTTGTTCAACCTTGATGAAACTGCACGCAACATCTGCTTTATAATTTACCAAAATGATCCTTGCTACCCTTTCTACTTCATATATCGATGATTCCAGAGATTTCTCAAAACGACTGCCATGACAACATTTTCCAACCTATTCCTGAATTGACCTGCATTTGGACGCGTCTGGCGCTGGTATTGCTTAATTTTGGGTTGCCTATTCTTATACATCGGGGATGGTGTCAGGCTCAAACATCATCTGTTGGTTCTCTGTGTTATTACAGCTGACCTGGTAATAGCGGAGCAGCAACCTTGGGTAGCCAAAAATGCTCATGCTTGAAATTATTTGTTCGGTTAAACGACATATTCGGCCAAATGTTATTTCTGGCTGTATTACCCGTCGATCTAATGACCCTTTCTGCCAAACAACCGGCCAAAAGGGATTTTCTGCCAAATAACCTATGCGGCCAAACGTCATATTCGACCAAACGACTTTTTAAACCAAATGAAAAAGTTCGGCCGTATAAATTTTGGCTGAACGACGTTACCAGCCAATCTGTTTTCAACCTTATAATCATTTCAGCCAAATGAAATTCGACTACACCCTCACTTTCATCATCTCAGTAAAAAAGTATTGCCGTCTCTTTATTTCCCAAGAATTTTTTTTTTCAATTTCCGTCAAAAGATGGTTTTTTATAGTTTTGAGTAACGTGTTATTTCACCAGCTGACATTCGGGTCAGCACCGTAACGTGTGGTTGGCCAGGTTGGCCCCCGCCAAGGGTGCCAGGCCTCAGGGGGGCGCCGAAATCAAGAATGTCGCTACAGGAAATGATTAAAAATTATTCTCAAATTCATTGGTTCAAAATGATTAAGATTCAAGCGACCAGGACAAGACTGTTTTCTCAATAATCAACGATCAACTGTTTGACTAGTATCCAGAGAGCCCTTTTCTGTTAATAACTGATACACGTATCAGAACGTCGACTCAGGTGGCACGTTTCCCTCAATTTAGGAGATTTATGCCATCGCCTTCACTGTCTTTTACTGCATTTATTTGACGGATTAGGAAGTAAAGAAAAAAGATAGAACAGGAAATACAAATGGCAGAGTGCGGAACAGGACTCTGGGGAGTTAGCCCTAGAAGGGGAGTAGGGGACTTTCCAAAACGCTAAAGGAAAAACACAGAGTAGACTGTAAAAAACGTATACACGGAAGTAGTTATATGGATCTGTGTGAATTTGAAATAAAGTAACTCATTTTACGCAGAAAAACTACACCCAGGTTTTTTATTACACGGTTTGGTTTTGATCGTTTAAGACCTTTAGCGTCAATGAAGCAATGGGTTAACCTCACGAAAAATTCACAAAAAATCAAAGAAAATTCTGGGGGTATTTCAAAATCGGTGAAAGTTCAGGTTAACCGATAAATTAATGAATTCCAACCGCGTAAAAAAAACCTGGGTGTATTCAGGTCTGAAAACGATCGCATTCGATTCAGTGACATTTGGAATCGGAAATGTCACTGAATCGAATGCAACTATCGCATTCAGACCTTAAACCAGAAACTAGCATGAGGTCAATGGTGAAAAGACAAAGCAAGATGATGATGATGAGCATTGATAACATGAGTTTTTTTTTTCCTTGAGTCTATATAAGCTGCTTAATAGACCTCTTCATGTTTTCAAAAAGTATCAAAAATTCAATCGGTCAGCCAAGAATCACAATTCTTATGCTAAAATAAGTCTCCTGTCAAATTTTCAGCTAATTCGGATAAAATTTCGAGGTGGCTCAAGTCGATTTAGTGTTTTTGGGCTATTTTCAATTTTGGAAAAAATCTAACAAGAGATATAAACGTCGAAAACTATCGCAACAACCTCTATACGGAAGCTTTTGGTGTGCTCTACAAGTCTTGTGAACATTGCGATTCGTTCCGTTCACGTTTTGTCCATGTTAAAGTGATTTTCAAGCTTTCAAGTGCATAAAAATACTGTTTCCCCCAAAAGTCGTTGTTCTACAAAATTCTTGAGTTTATGACAAATGATTGTTAATTTATTATATTATTATTCCTCTTTTTTCCCTGGAAATTTGAGTAATATAATTGCCTATGTGCGATTTACCGTTAAATTCTTAAAAATCAGAAGCTGAACATTTGTAATAAATTTGCACGTTAGGATTTCTTCAAGCAAGTTGTTCGAACAAAACATAAATTAAATCATATGATATTTGATGCTTACAACAATCGACTTCCAAATTTTGTTAAATTCATCATATGTCTGCATGCTTTTAACATTGAGTGCATTGTAGTAACAAGTGAATTCGAAGGTTCTTTGTTTGAACAACTTGTTTGAAGAAATCTCAGCGTGCAAATTTATGACAAATGTTCAGCTTCTGATTTTTAAGAATTTAACAGCAAATTGCACATGGCCAATTATATTACTCAAATTTCCAGGGAAAAAAGAGAAACTATAATATAATAAATTAACAATCATTTGTCATAAACTCAAGAATTTTGTAGAACAACGACTTTTGGGGGAAACAGTATTTTTATGCACTTAAAAGCTTGAAAATCACTTTATCATGGACAAAACGTGAACGGAACGAATCGCAATGTTCACAAGACTTGTAGAGCACACCAAAAACTTCCGTATGGAGGTTGTTGCGATAGTTTTCGACGTTTATATCTCTTGTTAGATTTTTTCCAAAATTGAAAATAGCCCAAAAACACTAAATCGACTTGAGCTACCTCGAAATTTTATCCGAATTAGCTGAAAATTTGACAGGAGATTTATTTTAGCATAAGAATTGTGATTTTTGGCTGACCGGTTGAATTTTTAATACTTTTTGAAAACATGAAGAGGTCTACTGCTTAAGCTTTAAACGAGGATGAGTATTTCAAACGGCGTCACTCAACTAACATGCATATTGAATACAAGAATCTGCATCTAGAGATTTCAATAATGATGACGACTGACTTACAACAAGTGCGGAGTTTTTTTTTATCGAGAATCCGCGCAGTACTGGATCAAGTAGATATTTACATATTCATTTCATTCATTTATTTAGTTAACGCTCGCCAAGTCGTTTTGCACCTGGTCTGCCCATCTCGCTCGCTGCGCTCCACGCCGTCTCGTACCTGCCGGATCGAAAGCGAACACCATCTTTGCAGGGTTGCTGTCCGGCATTCTTGCAACATGTCCTGCCCATCGTACCCTTAAGGCTTTAGCTACCTTCTGGATACTGGGTTCGCCGTAGAGTTGGGCGAGCTCATGGTTCATTCTTCGCCGCCACACACCGTCTTCTTGCACACCGCCAAAGATGGTCCTAAGCACCCGTCTCTCAAATACTCCGAGTGCTTGCAAGTCCTCCTCGAGCATTGTCCATGTTTCATGTCCGTAGAGGACTACCGGTCTTATGAGCGTCTTGTACATGACACATTTGGTGCGGTGGCGAATCTTTTTCGACCGCAGTTTCTTCTGGAGCCCGTAGTAGGCCCGACTTCCACAGATGATGCGCCTTCGTATTTCACGACTAACGTTGTTGTCAGCCGTTAGCAAGGATCCGAGGTAGACGAATTCCTCGCCCACCTCGAAGGTATCCCCGTCTATCGTAACACTGCTTCCCAGGCGGGCCCTGTCGCGCTCGGTTCCGCCCACAAGCATGTACTTTGTCTTTGACGCATTCACCACCAGTCCAACTTTTGTTGCTTCACGTTTCAGGCGGGTGTACAGTTCTGCCATCTTTGCAAATGTTCGGCCGACAATGTCCATGTCATCCGCGAAACAAATAAATTGACTGGATCTGTTGAAAATCGTACCCCGGCTGTTACACCCGGCTCTCCGCATGACACCTTCTAGCACAATGTTGAACAACAGGCACGAAAGTCCATCACCTTGTCTTAGTCCCCGGCGCGATTCGAACGAACTGGAGTGTTCGCCCGAAATCTTCACACACAGTTTTGCACACCATCCACCGTTGCTTTGATCAGTCTGGTAAGCTTCCCAGGGAAGCTGTTCTCGTCCATAATTTTCCATAGCTCTACGCGGTCTATACTGTCGTATGCCGCCTTGAAATCAACGAACAGATGGTGCGTTGGGACCTGGTATTCACGGCATTTTTGAAGGATTTGCCGTACAGTAAAGATCTGGTCCGTTGTCGAGCGGCCGTCAACGAAGCCGGCTTGATAACTTCCCAAGAACTCGTTCACTAATGGTGAAAGACGACGGAAGATGATCTGGGATATCACTTTGTAGGCGGCATTAAGGATGGTGATCGCTCGAAAGTTCTCACACTCCAGTTTGTCGCCTTTCTTATAGATGGTGCATATAACCCCTTCCTTCCACTCCTCCGGTAGCTGTTCGGTTTCCCAGATTCTGACTATCAGTTTGTGCAGGCAAGTGGCCAGCTTTTCTGGGCCCATCTTGATGAGCTCAGCTCCGATACCATCCTTACCAGCTGCTTTATTGGTCTTTAGATGTTGTATGGCATCATTAACTTCCCTCAAGGTGGGGGCTGGTTGGCTTCCATCGTCCGCTGAGCTGACATAGTCATCTCCTCCGCTGCCTTGACTTTCACTGCCTGTACTTTCAGCGCCATTCAGATGTTCCTCGTAGTGCTGCTTCCACTTTTCGATCACCACACGTTCGTCCGTCAAGATGCTCCCATCTATATTCTGGCACATTTCGGCTCGCGGCACGAAGCCTTTGCGGGATGCGTTGAGCTTCTGATAGAACTTGCGTGTATCTTGAGAACGGC
Organism: Armigeres subalbatus; assembly: GCF_024139115.2. NCBI lineage: Eukaryota > Metazoa > Arthropoda > Insecta > Diptera > Culicidae > Armigeres > Armigeres subalbatus. Next base: position 265,271,017 of record NC_085141.1, on the reverse strand, counting down.
ACAGCTGTTCCATCTCCTCGCACTCCGCTTCTTCCAGGCGGCGTTTCTTCTCCTGAAAAAGGCGGGTCTGCTGTCTCCGCTTCCGTCTATAACGTTCCACGTTATTTACATAAGTTTATTGAATTCAAAAAATCATGAAATGTCAATGGATGTGTGAGAATTTTTTGGCTTTTACTATTTTAGTAAACTTTAATTCCTGCCTCTATCCAGCTTTCCACGCTTGCCATAATGGCGGCTGACAGTAAACTGCCTCCGATGCCGAACTGTATTCGACGCTATCGTATCTAAGCCACTATTTTCACTATGTACAATGATTTTTTTTTCTAGTATATTTCTGTTGTTGTTTAAAATTAATTACATGGGAGATCCATTATTATTTACATTTCAACGAGCAGATAAAATTCTAGTTCGCTTACGTCTACTAAGTTCTCACAACTGTTTACAAAATTAACATAAGTTATGAAATGTTTAAGAATGAGTGTTTTTTGTGTTCTGTTCATGTTGTACAGTTCTGGGTGTATCAATTGTTCAAACGAAAGCCTACGTCCATTCAAAATAGTTGTGAGCATACTTTGCATGTGCGCCCACGCTCTCGTCACCCGATGGCATTCACTGAATTTGTGTTTTAATGTTTCTACTGCTGCATTACAATGAGCGCACTGCTCAGTATCCACTCGTCGAATGGTATGCCAGAGCTGCCTGTGTTCGACTTTTTCGTTGACCAACAGGTACCACATACTGCGTTGAGCTGAAGTAAGCCTTCTGCTTCCAATATTGAGCCATACCCGCTTCCAGTTCACTGCTGGGTTTCGCAGTTCAACTCTTGGCTTCTCCGTCTGCTCGATGTAGAAGTCATGAATTTGAACGGAGGAAGGGTTTTGTAGTAGTTGAGGGGGTATACTCTGACGTGCTTGATGGATGGTTCTTAGGCAAGGAAGATCAGCAGGGGGAGTATTGGGATTTAAGTGGCCGAGATATGAGTTATAGTATGGGATGGAATCTATTTCCTTGATATGTCGGTTGATTAACAAGGATTTCGATTTAAGGGCCACTAGCTGCAATTTTAAGCCACCTTGATCCCGTGGCCTCGCTAGCTGCATCATCGGAACACGGGCAGGCTGTCCTCTCCACAAGAAGGTACCAACAGTTGATGTAATCTTGGCTGTATGGATGCTGTATATTGGGAGTACTGATGAGAGATACCAGACCTTCGACATGATGAACGTGTTGACAAGAATAATTTTCTGTTGCAGTGTGAGCGCGCGCATCGAATTCAGCCATATTTGCTGTGAAACTTTTCCCACCAAACCATCCCAGTTGAGGGAGACCATGCTACGCACAGAATTCGCAAATACAATACCTAATATTTTGATATTGTTTTCGGTCTTCAACCAGTCCACATTCAAAATATTCTCTTGGACCCAGCCGACGTCAATGGATGTTGTTTTCCGAAGGTTCAAAACGGCACCTGATACTCTTCCAAATCGCAAGAACAAGTCACACATTGCTTGAATTTTTTGCACCGATGTGGTTATTACACTGATATCATCGGCGTACGCCACTAGCAAGTCGGTGTCGCACACACGTTCGAGAGAAGCTACCAAAGGGTGTAGGTATAATACAAACATATGCATTGAGATTGGGTCCCCCTGTCTCACCGACCGTTGAATGGGAAACGCTGACGTTAGATGACCGTTTATCAGTAGACGTGATGAGGAGAGTGCTGAGATCCTTGACAGTAGAGTGACTAATTCGGGATTAATACCGAGCGAGCGCATATTCTCGAAGAGAAAAAAATTGCCTTACTCTGTCGAAGGCATGGTCGAGGTCGTAGCTTACGAGCTTCCCCGTCTGCTGCTGCGCACGCAGCTGAGCGATTCTATCTTTTAGGGACAGCGTTGCTTGGAAGATATTCTTACGCGCATTTGAGCATTTCTGTGCGTTGCTAAGTATGTGGTGAGCTTCCATCACACTATCGAGACGTACCTTTAATATTCGTGAGAGAAGCTTATAGTCAAAGTTGAGTAGTGATATTGGCCGGTAGGAGCCAACAGTGTTACCAGTTCCTTTCTTCTTCACTAAGACTATGACACCGTCGACGAATTTCGATGAAAAGTTTGAAGTGAGCGCCTCGTTCAACACTAGATTTAGTTCACGGTGAATCACTTCAAAAACACGATGGTAAAACTCTTTGGGTATACCATCCGGCCCTGGTGATTTTTTTGATGCACTAGATTTGATTGCAGTCCATATATCTGCGGTGGTGATCGCCGCCATACACGCCTCATTTGTAGGATCATCTCTCGGGACGATCTGGTCGCACTGAAATTCTCCAGCTGGTTCGTTTTCTCTATTTGGCTCAGAATACAAGGCTGAAAAATATTGCAGCAGTTCTCGTTGAATGTCCTGTGAGTCGTCAATGGATTCTCCTTGTTCATTCTCAATCCGGGTTATCGTTGTACGTTTCCTTCTTCGGTCGCCGAGTTGAAAAATGGAGAGAGGTTCTCCCGCCACCAGCGGCTCATTTGCTCGAACGAAGGCGTGTGTAAAGCTGCGTTGTAGTTTGAGTAATTCACCTTTTAGGCGATTGATGGTAGTCAGCATAGTTGGATTTTGGTAGTATCCATCATATGCCCGGCGGAGCTGGCAGTAGAGATGCTGATACGCGTAGTGAAATTCCTCATAGGCAATTTTGGATTTCCAACGGAAGAAACTGACGATTCTTGGTTTTGCGTGCCCCAGCCACCATTCCATCCAATTAGGGTAGTTCCGTCTCTGGCGAGTCCAGTACTGACATCGCACTTGCAAGTCCGCTATGTTTTCTGCAGTGAGGAGATGAGGGCGAAGTGACCAAAAACCACGCCCGGGGGTTGTCCTAGATTAGGTAAACACATTCTCAGCGTAACAGCCATATGATCACTGAATGAACAGACATGATGTTGTACTGTCCGTAACTGTCCACACAAGCCGTTGCTGACATACAGTCGATCAAGCCGAGATGACGAATTCGCTGTTATATAGGTATGTCCATCATCACGGGAACGAAGTTTTAGCCACACGTCATGAAGCTGAAGCTGCTGAACGGTGGCTTGCAGTGAGGGCTCATATTATACCCTGTTGAATCTCGTTGTCGTATCACACAATTGAAGTCTCCGGCTAGAATCACATGCTCAGTACGGTGGCGCAGATAGTAGGCAAGAGTGCCATTGAAAAATCTTTCTCTCTGTGCTCGGTATGCACTACCGGAGGGGCGTAAATGCAACAGAGTGTAGTATCCAAAATACGCACAGCAGTAAGTCGGCCATCCAAACTTTTTCAACGTGTGAAAACTGTATGCGCTCTTTTAGTGCGATTGCAGTACCTCTTCTAGCATGGTCGACGTTTGCAATAACGTTAAAACCAGGTAGTGTGAGACGCTCATTTTCAACCTCTTGAATGAAAACAATATCCAACTCCATCGTTTGGACAAACATGCGTAGCGCGTTAATCTTGTTGTTATTCGTGATGGTGTTCACGTTTATTGTCGCAATGTTGTAGCTAGTGAAGAGGCTGGCTTATAGTTGCATGTCCGCGTCATGAGGGTCACTGAATTCGTCGCAGCGCATTTTTTCCCAAGCGGCCGCTTATGAGTGCCCTTACTGGAGGTCGAGGAGTCGGTCTCATTCCCGTCGTTCTTCTTTGCTGATCTGCGCGTTACTCTGGTCCATGGCTCATTCTCATTTTCCCGAGCGACGCTCAGTGTCATTGGGTCCTCCACATCAGTGACACTCCGCACTGGAATCGCCGGAGGAGGCATTAAACCACTGGTGGATGGTGCTGTATTTGTCGTTGGGTTCGGATGAGCGGTCGAGTTGGGTAGCTTCGGGGCGATTTGCCTCGGAGTGGCTTGCTTCGGAGCGGCAATTTTTGATCGTGTGCTTTGCGTGTTTTTAGCGACATCTGCATAGGATGTGTTGCATGCCGCCAGCTTTTGCAGCAACAGTTTTTTATTCTGGACACACGAGATGCCATTATGCACGGATTCGCTACAGTGCCTGCAACTTTGCTGCTGTCCATAGTACGCCACTTGAGTGGTTTCGCAATCGATAGAGACATAGGATGGTATGTTCTTTTTAACTATCATCCGTGCCACTCGAACGCCAGTCGGGAGCCCAGCGAAATGATGCTTCTCATCCCACAGCTCTTCTCGGATTGAGAGCATCTCTCCGTACGCTATTAAGAATCTGGCAATTTTGTCGTTCGTGACGTCCTCGGAGAGGTTGAAGAGCTTTACTTCCACCGCTCCATCCTCCATCACCAAGCGTATTTTGTAGATCTTTCCGTCCACAGTGAGCTCGTGTGTATTGTCATTTTCTTCGACAACCTTTTGTGCTATCTCTAGAGAAGCAGCCTTGACAAAAGCAACTCCAAGATTGCGGCTGTATTGAATTCGCATGAGCTCTTCTCGTTTAAGGCCCAGCGTGACACCAACGAATTGGTGAACCTCCTCTGACGATGGCTTTTTCGGCACATTCGCATAATCGATGCGGAATGTGTTTTCGCGACGCTTCTTCGCGGACATCACTTCACGTTAGCAACGAAAACCCGCGGCGAAAAAATGTTTTTACGTACTATTTAAAGAAAAAAAATCAATCGGCTTCCGCGACGATATGACGCAAAAATACGTCTGATTTGCTCGGAAGTTGAGCGCTAACTGGTGAATCATAAATTTTTCAGAGGAAAAACTATCTTTACATTTAGGTTTAAAAAGTTTCCCAATTTTCAGAACAATTCTAATTATGTATTTGTATTATGTATTATGTATTTCAAATGAAGGTTTTAGGAATTCATAAAAAATAAATAGAAAATCATTTATTTTAAAGCTCCCTGCTTTTATTGCGCTTTTTGTTTTGAATATCTGCATGAAAGTAAGGGGCGCCCAATAAAGGTTTTGCCAATGGCGCCGGGACGCTACGCTACGGCTCTGATTCGGCTAAATGACTTTAGGCCATTCGACTCTTCGCCAAGTTCTTCGGAATTTCCACGAATTTCCTTCCTTGAAGTTCGCACTTGATTTTTTTTTCGGATGTTCTACTAGAAATTTTCCAACATTTATCGGAACTTAAGGATTTTCTTGGTAGTTTTCGCTGTACAATTTTTTTTGGTGTCTAAGAAAAATGCATCGCTGCACTATCCTTTCGAGTACTTCAAGTACGCACTGGTCCTCAACTAGCATCGTCCAGGTATTGTGTCCGTAGAGCGTTTCGTTTCGTAGATACGATTGGTATGGCGGTGAACTCTATTCAATGAAAGCGTCTTGTAGAGTTCGAAGTTTGTACGATTTTCTGCCACGTTGAGTTTCCGTATTCGGCTCAAGTACACGAATTCTTTAACCTCTCGATGTCGTCACCACCGATACCAACTAGTACTGGGTGGCTTACGATGTCTTCTCTTAAGTATTTTCCTATCATGTACTTTATCTTCGACGTGTTGATGACTAGTCCGTCCGCTTTGTGTCCCTCTCCAGTTTGATGATGGTTTCTTCCATCTTTAAAAGGTTACGTGCCATAATATCAATGTCGTCAGCGAAACCAAATAACTGGATGGATCTTGTGAAAGTCGTACCACTCGTGTCAATCAATGCTCTTCGTATTTCTCCCTCCAAAGCTATGTTAAATGACAAGCACAAATAACCACCTTTCCGTAATCCTCAGAGCGATACAAAAGGACTCTGAAACTTGAACTACGCACTTCACCCGATTCTTCGTTACCATGACCAATAATGTTAGTTTATTCCGAAATCCGAGTTCAACGATTTGCTGCCAGAGCTGGTATTAATCGATTGTATCATATGCAGCTTTGAAGCCGATGACTACACATTTGATGTATGGTCTTTTTGGCATAAAATTTGGGAAAGTACCTTGAAGGCGGCGTCCAGCAATGTCATTGCGTGGTAGATACAACGATCCAGCATCCAGCTTAATGACCTTTTGTAAATGTGACACACGACACCTTCCTTCTACTCCTGCAACAGAACCCTATCCTCCAAAATCTTTAAAAACAACGCAGTGCGGCGTTCTAGCCTGTGACCAACTACAAACCTCGTAGTTGATCAATCTCAGGGGCTTTGTTCTTTTTTCAGCTGGCCATTCTCCTCCTCGATTATCTGGAGATCTGGAGCCGGAAAACGTATGTCCTGCACGTGTGTCCCTAGGCTATCACCATACCGCCCTCGTTGTCTGCCACATAAAGTTTGAATTTCACAATTCCGACATGAACTTATTATACGATTTTCAGTGATCTATACTTCAAAACATTGCAACTGCAACTGATTTAATTAAAATGATTTAATTAAAATGTCATCTTAATATCGTTATTTTCGCACTAGAAACAAGTCAAATATATGCAGAACAATCTTGTTTTCTTAAAGCCAATGAAGTAATTAGCAGTGACATTGATTTTTAGTTCAGAAATCAAGAAAATTTCGCCAGAAATGTCCAAAATGTGTGGGAGTTCAAATCAAATCAAGTTGGGTACCCTAACTGTATTCATTGAGGATATTTTTGAGATATATTTAAGTGGCAATTATCTTGTACGTCAAACATGTTCTTGCACTTGATTACTTCGAACACATATTGTGAAAGCCTGTCCAACTTTTCCGTCATACGTTCTCAAACGTTGAATAGTGGCTATTTCTCTAAATCGAAGTACATTGAAGCTGCAAGGCTTCGGTCGGTCAGTCCTTGGCATACACTAGTCAACGATTGTCGGAAGGTACCCATCATGCAGTCAGTCAGAAACGCACGATACGGATGAATTCCGGTGCTGCGCTCTTTAGTCGTGCTCGGCACCGTAAATCTGGGAAAGTGCTATTGGCTCATTTTAAAAACATGATTTGCATACAGATGATCCGGAATAAATTGCCTTTCGCGCACGCATTCAAGTTTCAACGCGCGACGAGCGGAGAAACTGATCCATGCTTGCAAGTCAAGATAGGCGAGTTGGAGAAGGAAGAGCAGAGACCAGCTCGACATTGATTGGGAGGGAAATTTAGCCACAGTCAATTGCAAAGCGCGTGACATGAAGCAAATTGATTGCCGATGCTGGACAAGGTTTCCAAGTAAGGCGTTTTGGATCGCGCCGATTTCCGTGGCTAGCAGCCAGTTGTTTCACGAGTGAACATTTATTTGTTGGTTGGTGGTGTCTTTAATATTTTAGTCGATTGTACTTGTGTGCGTTATTAGATATTTGAAACAATTAAGAATATTTAGTTTTGTTAAGTTTGAAATTTTGTACTACTACACAGTAATTCTTATTTGAGTAACGCGGTTTCAATTTTTTATTTGTATTACCACATCGGTCTTTATAAATAATTCGTAATTTCCCTGAACGCAGTGTAGCTGCAGATAATGTAATCAATAAAGTAGTAGTTTTTCGATTCATCATCTGTTTAACATCTCTTATACTTAACCTTCAGCTAACCCTAAACTTTATATCGCATAACGATCTTTTGTGAATGTATATCCTAGCTGATGGATTTACGGAACCATTATTTAATTTCACTTTAGAAAATGTATATACATATTCCCAATAGAAGGTATGCTTTCCGCGTTCTTGTTTACTGATATATAATAGCAATTCCCAGTAATCGTGGTAATTGCATGTATAAATCATTAGAAATCAGCTCAGCAAACTTTACTGTAACCATCAACCATAGAAACAAAGGAAACATCTACTCTACATTCAAAGCGAGTCTAAACAGATTTGCAGTAGAACAATATTGACTTGGCAACTGAATCCATCCACGATAAACCATAAGTAAGTAGGTTCCCTGTGAGCACCCTTTGTCCCGATTGGCGACAACTGAATCCAAGTCTACTCCCCCCAGTTGAGTTCAGGAATAATGGATAGCAATAAATTTTACCCAGCTCCGCATCAGCGCCTCCATTTCCCGGGTCGGGTGCCTGTTCGCCTTCACTGGCCGAGGTTATGATGGCAGTCGTCATTTCCAAATGATAATAGAATCGCTGTCGCGGCTACACGGATTCCCACTGTTTTCTTTTGCACTGCAGTGTGTTGGGTGTATATAGCAGCCATTCTGTTCCCGTCGTTTGTCGATAATTCTGTTATTCCTATGGGGCTGTAGACAACAAATATGCCACTTTAGATATGTACTGTTTTTTTTTATCTATTCGCTAAAAATACATGCGATAAGATAGTAAACATGAAACATGCATCACACTCACAAGTTTAATCGATAATTTCGACGGTGTCCTGCAATATTTGCAAAACTGTTTTTTTTTTGTTTCCAACTTTTTAATATTTTTCGCAGAAAATTGAGATATATATATAGAGATTTTTTCAAATCTTAATAGTTCCTGGCTAAAATTCAGAATATATAGCAAAGGTGTATAATTACCAACTTTTTTTTTTATTTTAATAAATATGTATTACATTTGATACATATAATTATTTGCATTATTATCGTTACCCGCGAAAGGCACGGTGCAGAATAGCATTGTTCGACTAGATCGAGGATGGAAAGGAACGACGCAGATGATAGATCAGAATAACATCTGCTATGAAAAAACCGAAAAAAAAACTCTTGTGTTTAATATAATTAAACATCGCCTACAAGCACTGAACACGAAGATAAACACTTATCCCACTGTTTAATCGTGGAAGACATCCGCCAAATTGTTTGATCAAATAACTTGCGAAATGTTGAGACCCTCCTTAGCCGTGTGGTAAGACGCGCGGCTACAAAGCAAGACCATGCTGAGGGTGGTTGGGTTCAATTCCCGGTGCCGGTCTAGGCAATTTTCGGATTGGAAATTGTCTCGACTTCCCTGGGTATAAAAGTATCATCGTGTTAGCCTCATGATATACGAATGCAAAAATGGTAACTTGGCTTAGAAACCTCGCAGGTAATAACTGTGGAAGTGCTTAATGAACACTAAGCTGCAAGGCGGCTCTGTCCCAGTGTGGGGATGTAATGCCAATAAGCAGAAGAAGAACTTGCGAAAATATGTACACAAACCTATTGCCAAGTAAGAAACATCAGGCACTCTTTGTCCCTAATTGGACACACTATATAACGCAGAGGTTGTTTATAGTAATAACTATTTTGCTGCCCATTTTGAATGATTTTTGGTGAAATAACCTTTCAAAACTACTAGTTACAATGTGAGTGCCATTAGCCATAGTGTTAGCCAGGCAGCCTAAGCAAGCTGTTATATTTTCAATTCCTTCTAGTTACCATCTTTACAATCGAGAACAAACAGATTGCCCAATAATGCATAAAAAACCTCAAGAAACAGAAGTAGAAAGGAGAATAATTGATTATTGTTCCAACTATGGTCATGACCAAGAAAACAGCAAAAACCTGTGTTAGGGCAGGATCGTGGCTCCCGGCGGGTTTTGGGGTCACACACACGGATTGTTCGGACACTATCCACAATGGGCACCACAAAATTCACCTTCAAGTATTCAACTGATAACTTTATTCGGATACATCGCTTTTTAACCCTACGTTGTGAAACATCTCATAATTCAAAAAGCTATAAAACTAAAAATATTTCCTTATTGCTATAATGCTGGCAGTCATTGCTGCCAGTATACCTAGAGCATACCTTCTTTTAAGGCAACAACGATTGACTTTGGGAACTGTCATCGCCGCCACCTGAAATTCTACAATTTCATTCATGATATTATACTACTACTACCTACTAGCTTACTACTATGAATTCCACTTATATATTGTTTACATTTCAGATATTTTTAATTCTACAATTAGTTTTTTCCTCAAATGGCAACATACATATCTTCGTAATCGGACGGCGGATGATTCCTTTGCTGGTATGGAGATCAACGACTCGGACGAGACCATCTGGACCTTCGATGCTGTTGACAATTCTGGCAAGAGGCCACTTCACTGGAGTTAGGAATTCATCAGCGACGACTACCATCCTACCAGGCTGGATTGCAGAGTTTGGAACGATGTGCTTGTTCTCCTTGTGTAGCTCCTGCAAATATTCGGTCTTCCACTGGTGCCAGAACTGTTGAACTCGGTGTTGCAGGGCATTGTAATGATCCAATCGGCTGATCGGAATGTGGCTGACATCGGTATCGGGAAGTGTAGAAAACGTTGTTCCAATAAGGAAATGGGCTGGAGTTAGGACGGCCAAGTCATTGGGATCCTCCGTTAGCGGTATCAATGGACGCGAATTCATTGCACTCTCAATCTGGGTCAGCATGGTTGATAGGTCCTCGAAGCAGAGTTTTGCATTGCCGAGCTGACGATACAAATGTTTTTTGGCTACATTAACGGCAGCCTCCCACAATCTATCGAAATGTGGGGCCTTCGGTGGGGTCATGTGCCACTGAATTTCTTGGTTTGCGCAAAATGTGGTAATTTTTCCGTTCGTGAAGCTCATTGCGGGCTCCTTCGAAGCTCTTTCCGTTATCGGAATGTATGTGCGACGGACATCCACGGCGAGCGATGAACCTTCGCAGAGCGGTGAGGAATGCAGCAGTTGACAGGTCACTCACCAACTCCAGGTGCACCGCTTTGGTAACGAAGCAGACGAAAACGCTGATATATGCCTTGGTTGATGATGCAAGCTTGTGGATGGGTTTGATATAGACTGGTCCAGCGTAATCAATCCCAGTGATGGAGAATGGCCTGCTGACTGTGATTCTCTGCTTCGGTAACTGGCCGGTTTGCTGCTGGAGGGGAACGGGCGAGGCACGAACGCAACGGAAGCAATTTCGTACGATGCTGTTGAGTAGTCTTCTTCCTTGTATTGGCCATTAGTCTTGGCGCATTGATGCTAGTGTGACGCGGCCGCCACCGTGTAGAAGTTTGAGGTGGTAATGTGTAGCAATTAACCGTGTAAGTGGATGGGAATTGGGTAGAAGGATGGGATATTTGGTCAAGTATGGCTGATCGGATAGACGCAATCTTCCTCCAACTCTGAGAACTTCCTGCTGATCGATGAATGGACACAGAAGGCGCAAGTTGGAATGTTTGGATACGGCTTTCCCCTTCCCCAAGTACCTTATTTCTTCTGTGAACGCATCAGCTTGGGCCAACTTGATGAGTTTCACACGGGCTTCGGACATTTCTTCAACGGTTATCGGGTGCAGGATTGCTTCGGAATCGAAATATGACGTTGATGCGTTTCTGCGACGACAAGCTTTGATAAAGCGCAGACAGAAAACGGTTACTCGAATCAACCGATTATATGACACGGAGGTGTCAAAAACTTCGTTGACTTCTGGCCTGTTTTGGATTGCCGCCACCATTCTGCGTCGTTCGAGGATGTCTTCGGATGTGCTACTTTGTTGCGTCATAATTGGCCACTCAATCTCGGGTGCTCCTAACCAAGATGGTCCATGATGCCACAGGGCGCTGCCGAGAAATCATCAACCCTCATTCCTCTTGTCTCTTGGTCCGCCGGGTTCTCTTTTCCTGCGACATGGTGCCAACTGGATCCCTGCGTCGCGGTTTGGATCTCGGAAACTCTATTGGCGATAAAGGTGTTCCAAGTGTGGGGGGGGGTAATCGTAGCCATTCGAGCGTCACAGTAGAGTCCGACCAAAAGTGGGATTCTGATATAGGCATGTCTAAAGCTAGACGAACTTTATTATGCAGCCGTGTAGCGAGAACAGCTGCGGATAATTCCAGCCAGGGAATAGAAATGCGTTTTAAGGGGGAAACTTTAGATTCTGATGCTATCAATTCTACATTTGTTTTCCCTTCGAAGTTGGTGGATCGAGCATAAACGCAAGCGCCATAGGCTTGCCGGGATGCATCTGCAAACGTGTGTAGCTGCACAGTGGAATTCGGCAAAAATGCATAACGGTTAACACGGTAGGTAGTGATCTTCGGTAAGTCTATGCAGTAGTTCTGCCATTTGATACGTATGGTGTCGGGTACCTCGTCGTCCCATCCGCAGGGTTGTAACCAAAGCTCCTGTAACAACATTTTTGCTCGTATGAAGACCGGTGCTGTGAGCCCAAGAGGATCGACATGTTTTGAGACGGCTGAAAGAATGGATCGCTTTGTGGGAAAGTCATCACTGGAGACTATAGTGGATTCGAAAAGCAACTGATCCGAGCCTGGTTCCCAATAGACACCAAGTGCCTTGATGGGCTCGCAATGATTAAACTTCAGTGTTGATTGGGTTACGATTTGTGAAGTTGCGAGACCTTCCAAAACGATACCCAGTCAACATTTTGGTACCTATAACTCTTGATATAGGTTATTATATAAGAACCAACTTAATCGTATATAATGCACAGATTGGCTATATACGTACCAAAGTGGAGGCGATATAGGTACATACGAGTTTTATTTTACGATTTTTCCCGACATCAAAATAACATTATTACGATTAAACATTAAAATATAGAAAATAAAAAAAAATCTTAACAGCACCAAGTCTCGAACATGCGATCTTTAGATTTGCAGGCGGATACTCTACCACTGCACCATACTGCACATCTTGAAGTGAGATGGATTTTTGTTCAACATAAACTACACAATTTATATCTTTACAACTGCTTGAAACGTCTACAAGCCATTTGGACTGAAGTGGTTTAGATTGTATTACGATTCATTCACGATATTGCAAGAAATGTAAGTCATTACTAGTTTTTATTCACACAATTACGATTGATTTTCACTACGGTAAAAATTATCGTAAACGATGCATTCATTACAACATTGTTCGACAACAATCTGACAAAGTTTGATATGGAATGCGATTTAGATTTTTGATGGATGCAAATGCGACTTTATTTGCTGTTTGTTATACGATATGTGGTTTACTGGGTAGGATTGTTCGATGCCCACTTTCTTAACTGGAATCCTCCTCTGCCAAGCAGCTCATCTAACATCTAACACTTGTAGCCTTCCCGGAGACGAATTCGCCGCACTGTACAGCGATCAGAATTCAGTTTTTTCGCCAAATCATAATCAGAGATGTTGGGATTATCCTTGACTTTTCGAATGACCTTCAACCGCATTTGACGATCAAAAGTTCCACTACGACGCTTGGTTTGCACTTTGCGAGCAGTCGTTAGGGTCTCCTTATACCGTTTTATCACTCGCGCCACGGTACTTTTGGGATAACCCAGCAGTTTTCCCAGCTTCCGGGTTGACGCAAATGGGTTTTGCAGGTGATTGTGCACAATTATTTTTCTTCTTTCTTCCTGCATGATAAATATCTCGGAACTACGTTAGTTTTAGGCAGCGAAAAAAATTTACCGAGCAGTACTGTTTATAAACAACAAAACGCTGTCAAGAGCTTGTATATCTGACCACTAGGAGCGCCGCTATCGCTAAAATCAAGTGTCCCATTTCTAAATGATCTAAGCTTTAGCTCCTCACGGGTTTGTATTACCTCCTCCTCTGTGTTCGCTCCCCCTATGTAGTCGTCCACATAGAAACCTTTCCTCAGAGCAGGTCCACCGAGTAGGTAGGTATCACCGTCGTCCGTAGCAAGCTGTTGTAGAGTGCGTGTGGCCAGAAAAGATGACGGTGCGAGTCCGTATGTGACAGTCTGCAGCTCATATGTGGCCACTGACTTATTGGGTTTGAATCGCCAGAAAATTCGCTGTAGGGAAGTATCCTCAGGATGCAGCAATACTTGGCGGTACATTTTTGCAATGTCCGCGACTAATGCGATAGGATACTTTCTGAATCGAAGGACGAGGATCAGAAGTTCTTCTTGGACAATTGGGCCTACTTGAAGGGCATCGTTAAGGGAGTAACCGGTGGATATTTTGGCAGATCCGTCAAACACCACCCGTACTTTAGTAGTAGTACTGGCTTCTTTTAGTACGGCATGATGAGGTAAATAGTGGACCTGAGGGGGATCGGCTTCGGTCGGCGAGACAAACCTCATATGGCCATGTTCCAAGTACTCAGCTAAAAATGTGTGGTATTCGTCTATCAAACGGGGTTCTTTGCTCAGCCGTTTTTCGAGGCTATGGAAGCGACGAAGGGCAGAAGATTTCGACTCACCAAGCATGTGATCGAAATTGATATAACGAGGCAAACGGACGATATACCTTCCCTCTGCTGTGCGGGAGACGCTGGAAACGTAGTGAGATTTACGCTGCTGTTCTTCCACCGAGTAACTTTGCTTGTTGTCACCTTCTTCGATGCGCCAGAAGCGCTTCAGTGCTTCATGGAGAGGATCGGAAAGTGAGACGTGACATACTACGGGGAGCGAACTGACGAGTATTTGGGTTTTTTCCGGAAACGATCCAACCGAATACGCTTTCGATGAGAATGGGACCATTTTCCATCTCGATTCGGCCACCGGGGTTCACGTAGCTTAGCTTAGCTTAGCTTTGACTGACTACACATATCTATGGTTGCTACTCCGTGATTGACCAGAATCAGTGAAATTGCACAAAGAATCAACTGAATGATTGACTGGGATTGTTCAAGCATTCTCAGTGTGCAAGTTTCAGTGACTCTAAAATTCAAATGATCAATAACGGCGCCGGCCACGTCCTTGTAGTCAGTTAGGAAGAAGGAAGGAATATTAGTAGGTGGTTTTTGCTATTTGAAGACCATGTTTACCTCTGCGTCTCCACAAAACCACAGGAAGGATTATCAGTTAATTGGTAGGCATCGTTGGATCTGGATTCACTCTGATAAGCGATACGACCGTGTCATTCTTTATACACAGTGATTTTACCTAGCCATGAATCGGGCGCGAAAAGTAGTACAAACTAACTACCGGCCTACCGGGCGCGCAATGCAGAACACAATATTTCGACCGATCGCGCGATCATCGTTCTGCTGTCCGAAACAAGAGAAATCTCGCACTGAACTGATTTTTATTACTGGCCGCGCAAAGCAGAACACAATATTTCGTCCGATCGCGCCATCGTTCTGCTGTCCGAAACAAGAGAAATCTCGCACTGAACTGATTTTTATTACGACTAAAATAAATACTCCCCCTAAACAATTAGAAAATTCCCATAAGAAAATAGAAAATTGCCGATAAAGAAATCAGGGTATGAGCAATAAATAAATATAAAATTTCCACAAATAAAACAAAATTTCCATAAACAATTAAAAATTTTCCACAAAACAAAAATAAATAAGCACTTTTAAAAGCAAAAACAGCAATTATAAAAGAAGAATTTTCCATAAAGAAAGGAAAATATTCCACGAAAAAAAAATACATAATTTGCATAAATAAATCAGTATGAGCAACAAACAATTACAAAATTTTCCACAAGATAAATGTTTTTTCCTATAAAAAAATTAAAATTTTCCACGAGATGATCAATAAAAAGCAATAAAAAAAAAGAAAATTTCCATAAAGAAATATAGAAAAAGCAATCAAACTGTTTTTTGTTAAATATCTTGGCTGTGCATATGCACAGCATATGTTTCGAAATGGACAAATTGATATGAAATTTGCGAAAAAGAATCCATCAAACTGTGCTTTTTTTCCATAGACGACCCCTTCTTTAAAAGCGTTTAAAGTTCATGTAAAATTTCATCTGCTTTATTGCTTTCTTGTATTTTTTAACGGAAATTTTCTTATTTTTTTATTGCTCTTCACTGACCATTTTGTGGAAAATTTTTATTTTTTTATGGAAAAAAAATATTTATTTTGTGGAAAACCTTGTAATTGTCTATTGCTAATATTGACTTATTTATGGAAATTTTGTATTTTTTTCGTGGAACATTTTCATTTCTTTATGGAAAATTCCTCTTTCACAACTACTATTTTTGCCTTCAAAAGTGCTTATTTATTTTTGTTTTGTGGAAAATTCCCAATAGTTTATGGAAATTTTGTTTTATTTGTGGAAATTTCACAATTATTTATTGCTCATACCCTGATTTTTTTATTGGCAATTTCCTAATTGTTTATGGAAAATTTCTAATTTTAAATGGAAATTTTATTTAGCTGCCTTTTTATTACCGGCCGCGCAATGCAGAACACAATATTTCGTCCGATCGCGCCATCGTTCTGCTGTCCGAAACAAGAGAAATCTCGCACTGAACTGATTTTTATTACCGGCCGCGCAAAGCAGAACACAATATTTCGTCCGATCGCGCCATCGTTCTGCTGTCCGAAACCTTCGGCCACCGGGGTTCACGTAGGAGAAACAGTGTTCAGCTCCAAGAAGCATGTCGATGGCACCGTTTTGTGGAAAGACGGGTCAGCAAGAGGTAGGTTTTTGGGTGCATGCCAATCATCCGTCGGAGAGGATATTACGGGCAAATCGATTATAATACGGGGCATAACGAGAAAGCCAAGATTGATCTCAAAATCAGAGTGTCTCGATCGGATAGTTTTAGTGACGGAGTGACTTGCACTAGAGGAAGACTCACCGACACTGAACACAGGTACGCTTATTTTATTCCGTTTCAACCGCAAAAGTTGGCAATTGGCATAGTCGTTCACTGATGATATTGGATTGCGAGCCATTGTCCAATAATACTCGCGCTGGATGCTCTCGTCCGTGGCAATCAACAACCATCAGCACGACCGTCGACAGCAAAACATTAGCGTTTGATATTTGTGATGAGTTGGTAGTCTGAGCAGTGACAGCATTCATCGATGGGGGTGTTCGTTTGTTGTTTACTACTGTGTCTTGTCTGATGAAGGGCTTAGGTGTGTAGGTAGTTGAAGGCACGGTGCGTAATGTTGCGGATGGATGATCGTTCTCGAGTGGGTGGTAGCCTGGGTGAAGCAGTGAATGGTGTCGCCTTTTGCAATGACGGCAAGAGAATTTCGATTGACAATTGCGAGCAAGGTGGTCTTGGCGAAAACAATTATGGCAGAGGTGTTGATCATTCACAACTTTCAGTCGATCGGGAAGGGACATTTTTTCGAACCGTGGGCATTGGAAGAGCGGATGATGTTGATCGCAGGAGTGGCATTTTCGATGAGTAGTTTCAGCTGCAGCATGTGAAACGGTTTAATGTAACGATGATCGTCGAAACATAATGGGTTGATTGCTAGATGTTGGATGTGCTTGATGGTTTACGGACATTGATTCCAATACACGAATGCGACGTTGGAGAAACTCGATCAGACAAGAATAATCGGGTTTTTCAGCGGTTGTAGCAAAGTCCCCCAAGCTTTCAGTGTCGCGTCGTCGAGTCGAAGACACAATAAATGCTCCAACATAGTACTCCATCCATCGATTGGTTCACCCAGCTGTCGAAGGGTTTTCGTGTGGCGCTCGTACTCGTCGACTACCGAATGTAATACAGCTGCGGATTCTTTCTTCATACTGGGACAGTCGAGAAGGGCTTGTAGGTGGCGTTTCTTGAGGAGGTAGTCGTTGGCGCAGCGGGAAACTAGGGTTTGCCAAGCGATGGCATAATTGGCAGAGCTGATGCCGATCGATTCGACTAATTGTACTGCTTCTCCTTTCAGGGCAGCACGGAGATAATGGAATTTTTGGATGTCATGAACCTCGGGGTTGGAAAGGATAAGAGCAACGAATGTATCGTGGAATGAGAGCCAATGGTTATAATCTCCGTCGAACTCCGGCAGAGAAATTGTTGGCAGCTTGATTCCGGAAAGCCCGGAGCGTGGTATTTGGGGGATTGCGCTTGTCGAAGGTACATTGGGGAGATAAGATTGGAGGGTAGCTTTGACTTGGAAGTAACGGGTCTCATAATTGGAGCGAAAAGACAGGTTTTATGCCATACCTTCCTCAGTTAGCTCCATATCCTCGAGCTGGGTTTGCACGTCATCCAGTCCCATCCACACGGTATCAAGATTCTCTAGATGGAGCTTCACCTGGCCTCGATCCCGTTCTGCCTCGTATTTCTCAATTCATTGTTCTGCTCTCCCCAGGGTAGCGGTGAGCGTAGTTCGGCGATTGATGAGCTGTTGTCTCGTACGTTTGTCCGCCATTGTGGAGTAGGATGATCATCGCGTGCACTAGATTGGACGACACAGAGAAAGACCCGGTAGAGCCGGACAAACAGAGTAGAGAACTTGGAGCGTTACTAACCTTCTCAAGGCTAGGTTTAGGCCTTGGATTTCAATTCAATAAAAAAAGAGTAATGGGTAATGTTTTCAACATAACCGCGAGTAGACGTAGGACTTGTATAAACGTAACGTATTTACATTCAACTTCTAACTTTTGGATCTATGGAGTTTGATTATAGGTGTTGATATTGGAAACGACAACTTCCATGATGTGTAGAATTATTAGCAATTTGTTTATTCAAAACTTCTGGAAATAAAACTAATAATTAAATACCTAATTGGAATGGCTTTGTTTCTAACTATTAAGCCTTTATTTACTCAAGCAAATGTAGGGCATTTATAGGTTTCTTATCGATGATACATAGTATTTGAAGTTCAAAAATTCTATTTATAAAATTTTTAGACTTGGGCAAAATGTGCTATTTTAGGGGAACTGTCCCGTTTTCCAAACAAAGAAGTACAGCACCAATTTGTTTTGATTCCAAATTCCGAGTCTACGTCAAGTTAAATAATACAATTTCTCGGAAAATGAAAAACAGAGAATAAGATAAAGTTTATTTAAATATTATTCTGGAAATTACTTTTGCGGACTTTTTTAAAACATTTACATGTAATACAGCGAAATTTTCTAATCTAAAATGGATATTTACACTATTGCTGATTGTGCATCTTTAATTGCTAATGCCTTCTGCAAATAAATGAAAGTAATTATTTTAATCAAATTTTTATCTTCATCAGTGTAGTTGATTTGTTTTGCTGGGGAATCATAACCATGTTTTAATGTACGTGTCATTTAGTACCAAGCACAACTTAACATATGATCAGTCATATGACATGACTCGTACCCATCCCGGGATCATGTGGATTATGAAACCAATCACCTGGACGAGCAGAACAAATCTCTCTAATTTTATTCTTTCTCATCCACCACCGCTGCCCTCGCTGCCACAGCCATCATCGGCCTGTAGCCGTGAACCACGAGCGATGCGATGGGCGATTGCATCCATTGCAACCGACACCACTGCATCCGACCATCATCAAGCACAGAATGACAAAAAAATGCGCCCACTTCTTTCATGAATATTCGCAGACCCATCGGCAGTTCTACCGCTGCTGGTGACTGCATGCTGTCGCTGTGTAGGTAAACACAGCGAACGAACGAAACGAAAAATGCGCGAGCAAAAAGCACGTCAGTACGCACTGCTGTCACAAATTGTAATGACTCGCACACGGCAGGCACTGCTTCTTTTATACACAAAGAAAATCTTCCGGTGGACTCGAAGGCCCGTAAACTACCGCATTCTGATGTCCGTGTTAGGAATGCACGGGATTGGTTACATATGAAATTTTTACTGGCTTTGACAAGAATTGAAATTTTCAATAGCTTATCGTTAATAATCTTAACTTTCAATGAAATAGGCAAGAGAGGTCCGTGGTGGAGAGTGTCCGAGTCGATTGATATATAAATCTTAAAAATCCATCGAAAGATAAAGGCGCTAGTAACGTTCAAAATCTTCCCTTCCAGCGTAACGCTCTCGATTTCCAAAAATCGAAATGACACCCAGTATAGTAAAGAAAGACGTAAGTCCTACGTCAAAACAGCAACGGCTATCCAGACAGGTACAGCAGAACATCGGGCGATTCTACGGAAGCTGCTACTAATGACGTCGTCTCTTGCTAGCTATTGTTGATGGGCGATAGACGGGAACTACTTCTGCAGCTCCACACCGGATAGGAAGGACCGGAAAAAATCGGAAAAATCTCAAAGCAAAAATCTCAGCAGTAAATCTCAAAGCATCCGCGGAAAGTCTCTGCGCACCTCGGAATAATACGTATCGAGTGCCTAATAAGATTAGGCCTTGTATTTAATGAAACAAGCGGGAACGCTGGAGAAGCTTCTCGTTGGAGCGGGAGCACAATAGGGTCCAGGAAGATGGCGATTTTATGAATGCCGCTGGGCGTAGTCCGAAATGCGATGACGGATTTTCTGGCAGGAAGCCGTATCCTGATCACGGCACCAAGATGTTAGGGCAGGATCGTGGCTTCCGGCGGGTTTTGGGGTCACCAGGGCCGGATTTATGGGGGGGGGCACAAATCTTATATACCAAAACCAACCTTTTTTTTGTACATTTTGGGGCCCCCACATACCGTCGGCCCCAGGGCCCCCTTCCGGCTAAATCCGGCCCTGGGGGTCACACGCACGGATTGTTCGGACACTATCCACAATGGTCACTTTCGGAGAAAACTGGGCACCACAAAATTCACCTTTAAGTATTCATGACACTTTATTCCTTACGGTTTGGCGGTTCAACTTTAACTGATAACTTTATTAGGATACATCGCTTTTTAACCCTACGATGTGAAACATCTCATAATTCAAAAAGCTATAAAACTGAAAATATTTCCTTATTGCTATAATGCTGGCAGTCATTGCTGCCAGTATACCTAGAGCATACCTTCTTTTAAGGCAACGATTGACTTTGGGAACTGTCAACCTGTTTTTGAGCAAATTGACACTGCATATTTCGATTTCTTCGATACAGATCAATAATTTTAGTCAAAACTCAACGTCTTGGGGCACCTCCAGTTCGTTAATTACAATCGGGGCTCCAAAATTACTCTCCAAAGTGCGTATACATATCTAGTTTATTTAACAAAATACAAAAATCTTAAATTTTCCATCAAAATTTTGTTTTTTTTTTGTCGGAATACGTATTTTTGATCGAGGTTTTAGAAAAGGGTAGCTAGGACCGTGGTTATAGCACCAGTTATGCATTTTACACCAAGTGGCACATCATATCAACACAAAACATGTTCTGATCAGTGAGACATATCTATATGACACGATAACATTTTGAATTTCCTCCAAAACAAACAAAACATAATTGTAAAACATGATTTTGCTTATTTTTTGACGTCCTTTGCACCAGTTGTCGCACTAGTGGTCCCATTATTGCCAATCTCATAAGAAAACAATGGGATTTGTCATAATAAGAAACAAAATTAAGAATAGTGCCACAACTGGTACATGCGTTCCTATTATGGATTAGGCAATTATGGGGACTACGATATTGAATGTGGTTTTCATAATTGTTCTAAGGAGCAGGAGGGTAAACCTTTCACTTGACATGTCAACAACACCCCCATGTTATTTGTTTATTTGAAAAAAAAAAATTTCTCAGGTATGGCGACGATTGGTACACCCACCCTATATAAATATCTGTTTGGCCACAAATATCACATATACAGTTACATTTTGATTATTTTTATTGACTGGACGGCCAGCCGCTTTGTCATCGAAGAGTTTTTAATCATCTCCTTCTTGGTACATCCATTATGCCTTTTTTTGTTCACTCATGTTTCCCGTGTTTGAGATGTCCGGAACAAAACAAGACCGAAAAATAAGTAGGCTATGCGAGAAAAGTATCAGAGTTAATCGAAAGGAAGGTTAGAAAAATAGGAATTTTCCACATTTTGATGAAACATCTAACATTTTGGCGAAGCAAAACGCCCTAGTGGGACTAATCTACAATGTACTACGCGTCTCCATGCACTTTTCATACCAGAATTCTGATTCGCCGACGCGTGGTGCGTTGTTCCCTAGGAGCTGCTAGCTAAAAGACCTTTTGCCTCATGAGTTTTCCGGCATCAAAATATCACCACTTTTAGGAAATGTTAATATTATCAAGTTGGTTGAAATTTTCTACATTTTTAAGATGGCATTAGCTTTGCTATATAGCTTAACTGGTGCATGGGGCAAAATACTCGTGAAAGCAGTCTTAACAATAATAAATTTTAAGTATAATTACTACATTACACATCGTTGATACTATTATTGGTCGAGACATCATCATGCCTGGTTACGGACGATCATACAAAATAATATTAAAATGTATTCGATGGATTCCCACAATTTGACATCTGAAGATCCAGAATCAAATTTATGTATTAATAATTTGTTCAATATCAATTCCAATTTACTTGATAATGTGAAAATAGGTGATATATCTGTGTGGCCCCAAATGGCCGGAGCGAATTGTTATGACAGCAGCTCTCCGTGGGTACGTGTGCACGCCACGGAGGTCTGACTCGGAAGGGCGAGTCATGGCTTGCTGCACACTGATTCCTTTCTTCTGTCATTAAAAAAGGCAAAAAAAATCCTCTAGCACAGAACGCAATGATTTTTTTAAAGTTATTACGCGAGACGAAGATGAACATCTTGCTTTTGAGAAACCGATAATTTCCTTTGAAAACTGAACTCCAAAATAAACTTGTCTGGTCATCGTGGTTTTCAATCGCAGAACAACGAAATGCAAGTAAATAGGTTGTATCATTTAAATGACAAACTAAATTGGTACCTAGTGTTATGGTATTGATCTCACAGGAAACATTTTATATTGCAGAAATGGACAGTATACCATTAAATCCAACTATCAGCTTCATATATAGTAATACCAGCAAGCTGACCTTCAACATATTGATGTTGAACTTGCTAACAACCGCTTAGAACATGTGTTCCCAAACTGTGGGCCGCGACTCCCAGGGAGGTCATGGGTTGATCAAAGACGAATCTTGATTCATACTTTTGTCCCTATTTTGTCCAACAAATCTATCACAGCCTTCTTCTTCTTCTTCTTCTTCTTCTTCTTCTTCTTCTTCTATCACAGCCATTGGATTTGGATCTATGTAGTGAATGGAGAACAATAAATTTTGAGATTTTGTCAAATACAATGAAATCCAAACAATTCAAATCCAATCCAAATTCAAGCCAATTCCAACAAAACTCAAAGGAGCAGCCCAATCGGGTTGTACGCAAAAGTGACGTTGAACTACGTAGCTGTATGTAATGTACAGGTTTTCGACTATTCTATGCGATGAGACCATACCAAGCGATTTTCAATCTGCTTTTGTTGTTTATCCTATGCTCCTGAGATTGAGTGAGCATTACGAAAACTGATGATGTATATAATTTTTGGACCAACATTTGAAAAGGAAGATAAAAATAAAATTTTCAAATAATCGAGGATGAACAACACGTTCACGATCAAAGCGTTCACATATTCAAATTATCAATTGATAAGAACTCGTTAGAGAGTAAGAATCGTTCGATAATTGTATCTCGATTCGAAGCATTGGTAAATGCTACTTTTGAATTTATTTTCCTACATAACACCAAAACACAATGCCAAACATCCGATTGAACTTCATTGCTGACATTAAATTGGTATTACATTTAATTACATTTGGTTTAAAATTTGAAAAGCACAACACTGGCTGATAGTGTACAGCTGCAACCTTCGCCGACGCAAACTGGAACAGAGACTAAGCACCCGTCACTAAGTCTGTCTAAGCCCCTGGTGGCTCATTACAAAAAAAGCCCACCGCGAAAGCTGGGCTGTCAACGGCGTTTGGTGGTCATTCTATGCAGGAAGTCGGAGTCGCGACAAAGAAGTTTGACAGTTTATTGATAATAATTATTATTCCTTCACGTGAGTTGCGTCGGACTTAGCGTTTACTCCTGCAGACACCTACGAATCACAAAAACGAGCCAAAGAAAGTTTACCAGAACGCATTCACTGCAGCAACGAAGAAGATTCGGGTCCGCGACGTTAGGCATAATGGACGTTAGGCATAACGGACGTTAGACATGATGAATGTTATGCCTGACGTCCATCATGCCTAACATACTTATGCCTAACGTATTTATTCCTAACGTACTTATGCCTAACGGGGTATATCCGAAGATTTCGAGCTCCTCTATTGGCATCAATAGATGTAAGCAAGAAGCTGGCGTCAAACGCTTTCGAGCGAAAACGCACGTTTAAGTTAGCAGAAACGAACTGCACCAGCTAAAAGCCCTGCAATTGCGGACATAAGAAGCTTTCAGTTAATAACTAAAGAAATGCTAATAGATTGCTAATAGAATAGTTGAAAAGCAGGCCAAGTTCCAGTTGGAATGTAGTGCTATGGAAGAAGAAGTTTGCGATGCACTTACGAGATTGACTGATTCACCAAAACCGAGTGCTAAACTGTTAGCAAGTTTTTAATAGTAAATATTATCATACATAGATATTATAACACACTAGAGTCAGTTTTTACGCGGAGGAAATGGGCCGCGTAAATTAAAACAACGTAAAAGAACGCGTAAATCCCAAAATATGTTTGAACAAACCGCCGAAATCCAGAAATTCGAATGAAAAAAATCGCATAAAAAGCGATGTCTGTAAAAATAACCACGTAAAAAACGACTTCAGTGTACATCGCGTATGAAGCGTTGACTCATCCTTGATCGAATGGTCCAAGAAAATTGAAAATCCATGGAGAAACGGCTGAGATATTAACGATCAAAGTCTATCATATTTTCGTGACGTTTTTCAATTTTTTACAATCGTAAAGTGTACCCCAATATAGAAAAGACAGACGTAGTTCTACGTCAGAAATTTAAGCCACATTCAATCCATTTCCAATCAACATCCAATCTAAATCTAATCTAAATCCAATCTAAATCCAATTCAAATCCATTCCACATTCAATCCAAATCCGTTCCACATCCATTCCAAATCCAATCCAATCAAAATCTAATCCAAATCCAGTCCAAATCCAATCCAAATGCAACCAAAATCTAATCCAAATCCGTTTCAAATCCATTCCAAATCCAATCCATATCCAATTCAAATTCATTCCAATTAAATCCAAATCCAACCAAAATCTAATCCAAATCCTATCTAAATCCGTTCGAATTCCAAATCATTTCCAATCCATTCAAAGTAATATGATGATGGGATATGAAGCAATTCATAATTGTTTGTTCAATCTAACGCGAGCTCATTTTTATCCAAATTCTAAAAACCAATGTAGGAGGGTCGCATGCAATATGCTATTCTGCTAGGTGGGTCACATGTACAAGTAGTTTGGGATCATCTGGCCTAGGATATGATATTTATCTAAAATTTGGCAGAGATATCATACTTAATTAAGATAGCATAAGTATATATAACGGGTAATTCCGCTACGACTATTTATTCATAAGACTATTTATAGAGATAAAATGTTATATGGACTGAAGACGACAATATCAATGAATTTACTACTGCCGCTGGAATGAAAATATTCAGATCATCCGGCGGATCGCGTACTTCTCTTCCGGCCAAAGTTCCAGTAGTGTTGCGTTGAAAGACCTGTAGCAAAAAGTTAATCGTCTCCTAATGACGGAGGTGAGAAGTGCAACGTCTTAAGGAATATTTCGCGGAATAGAAAAACACATTTTTTTTAGTCATTTCCTACTTTAAAACTAAGAATAAAAGGCCGTGTCTGCCTTCCACAAAATATGCTGATTAAAACATTTAGATTCCGCTTCCGCCGCTGAAGGTGGGCATTTATGAGTCGTTTCACTTTTCTGGCAGCTCCAGTGGAATTGCACAATGTAAGGTAAATTGAATCATAACCGCATATTACTATTTTCTTTTTCTGTGAATTAAATATAAATACATTTGATTATCTTAGTGTCGTGTTTTTATTGGCATAGTAAACAAAAAATAAAGAAAACAAGAAATGAAACCAGCGATTAAAATCATTGATTAAATAAATATATTTCATTGGTGAATACTTTCAAAAGTATGTGCCATCTTTATGGATTCCATGTAATACACAAATTAATTCGATGAAAGTAAAATTAGGAGTAGATTCATTAACTTCCCACATACATTTCATTGGGCAAACCCCATTGCAAAAATTCATGTGGATAGGCACATACATCTAATGATCGATTTTTCTTGAGTGATAACATTTTATCTCTAGAATATTGGATTTGACACCCAAGTACATTTTCTAACGCGGAGTGTATTTTAAACTTTGATATTATATATATCAGTGGCTCTCAGAAGAACCGTTTGCTTCAAAGAAATACATTTTCTATCCCCATATGTTGCGTCATGTTGCAGCGGACTGTAAGGCTGATGCTGGATGCTCCTGGGTGGAGCGCAAAACCAAAGCTGTCTTCATGCAGCGTATCCGCTTGACGTGTGCTGTTTCTTCAATGGAACCAGCGGGATGCGAATTGCCTTAATGCAGCATGCGACGAACCAGTGACGAATGCCACCCAATTGCGAAAATTATTATTAACTCTCTTGGCCCTGATAAGGGCCGAAAACTAACTCCTTTCGGGGAACTGGTTGACCGAGGGGGTTTCTTTACTCGAAACGTCGAAACCAAAACACACACACGCGATCTCTTCAAGAACATTGCAGTTCTTTCTCTTGATTTTCTTCAACTTGTTTCGGCTCGATACCAATGCCGGCCGGTCTCGGCTCAACACTGATGCCGGCTAGTTTCGGCTCGACTCTGCTGCTGCTGCCGGTATCTCCTCGGCATTGCTGCGGTGTCGGGTCTGTAGAATGGGCTGCTTCTGGAACATTGGGGGCAGCAGGGACTATGTCCAAGGGCTTGACGATCCCTCCCCAGGCCATCTGCGAGTTGTGGCGCCTGCCTAGCATGTGGTGGGGTTTGGCAGTGGGCCCTGCTAAACCTCTATAAAAGCTGCATGAATCCGCAAGTAGGCTCCGCCAAAGCGACCGTGTGCCGCTCAAAGCGCACAAGCCCAAGTCCTGGTGTTAGGTGGGACGCTAAACAGCCCTGACACGACGGCCCTCCGACGAGACAGGAGGTTTGCGCAGGCCCAATAAGCCGCCTTTAAAAACAACTATTACGAACGACATAGAAGATAATACGACTCGATACAATCGGCAACGACCTAGGCGACGAATAAAGGATCACGATTGGAACATGGAACTGCAAGTCGCTAGGGGCTTCGCAGGTTGCGATAGGATAATCTACGATGAACTACATCCCCGCAACTTCGATGTCGTAGCGCTGCAGGAAATCTGCTGGACAGGACAGAAAGTGTGGAAAAGCGGGCATCGAGCGGCTACCTTCTACCAAAGCTGTGGCACCACCAACGAGCTGGGAACCGGCTTCATAGTGCTGGGAAAGATGCGCCAACGCGTGATTGGGTGGCAGCCAATCAACGCAAGGATGTGCAAGCTGAGGATAAAAGGCCGTTTCTTCAACTATAGCATCATCAACGCACTGCCCACACGAAGGAGATCCGACGACGAGAAAGAAGCGTTCTATGCGCAGCTGGAGCAGACATACGATGGATGCCCACTGCGGACGTCAAAATCGTCATCGGTGACATGAACGCTCAGGTAGGAAGGGAGGAAATGTATAGACCGGTCATCGGACCGGATAGTCTGCATACCGTATCGAACGACAACGGCCAACGATGCATAAACTTTGCAGCCTCCCGCGGAATGGTAGTCCAAAGCACTTTCTTCCCCCGTAAGAATATCCACAAGGCCACATGGAAATCACCTAATCAAGTAACGGAAAACCAAATCGACCACGTTTTAATCGACGGTAAATTCTTCTCCGACATCACGAACGTACGCACTTACCGCAGTGCGAATATTGAATCCGACCACTATCTCGTCGCAGTATGTCTGCGCTCAAAACTCTCGACGGTGTACAACACGCGTCGGAGTCGTCCGCCGCGGCTTAACATTGGGCGGCTACAAGACGGCAGACTAGCCCAAGAATACGCGCAGCAGCTGGAAGTGGCACTCTCAACGGAAGAGCAGCTAGGCGCACCATCTCTTGAAGATGCCTGGAGAGATATTCGATCCGCCATTGGAAGCACCGCAAACGCTGCACTAGGCACGGTGGCTCCGGATCAGAGAAACGACTGGTATGACGGCGAATGTGAGCAGTAAGTTGAGGAGAAGAATCCATCATGGGCGAGATTGCTGCAACACCGCACGAGGGCGAACGAGGCACGATACAAACGGGCGCGGAACAGACAAAATTAGATTTTTCGGAAGAAAAAGCGCCAGCAGGAAGATCGAGACCGTGAAGAGACGGAGGAACTGTACCGTACCTGTAAAGTTCTATGAGAAGTTGAACCGTTCACGTAAGGGCCACGTGCCACAGCCCGATATGTGTAAGGACATAAACGGGAACCTTTTTACAAACGAGCGTGAGGTGATCCAAAGGTGGCAGCAGCACTACGAAGAGCACCTGAATGGCGATATGGCAGACAACGGTGGCGGTATGGTAATGAACCTAGGAGTACAGGACATGCGACTTCCGGCTCTGAATCTCCAGGAAATCCAGAAAGAGATTGGCCGGCTGAATACAAAAAAGCCCCTGGAGTAGATCAACTACCAGGAGAGCTGTTTAAACACGGTGGTGAAGCACTGGCTAGAGCGCTGCACTGGGTGATTACCAAGGTTTGGGAGGATGAGGTTCTGCCGCAGGAGTGGATGGAAGGTGTCGTGTGTCCCATCTACAAAAGGGCGATAAGCTGGATTGTAGTAACTACCGCGCAATCACACTGCTGAACGCCGCCTACAAGGTACTCTCCCAAATTTTATGCCGTCGACTAACACCAATTGCAAGAGAGTTCGGGGGCAGTACCAGGCGTGATTTATGGGTGAACGCTCTACCACAGACCAGGTGTTCGCCATACGTCAGGTATTGCAGAAATGCCGCGAATACAACGTGCCCACACATCATCTATTTATCGACTTCAAAGCCGCATATGATACAATCGATCGGGACCAGCTATGGCAGCTAATGCACGAAAACGGATTTCCGGATAAACTGATACGGTTGATCAAGGCGACGATGGATCGGGTGATGTGCGTAGTTCGAGTTTCAGGGGCATTTTCGAGTCCCTTTGGAACGCGCAGAGGGTTACGGCAAGGTGATGGTCTTTCGTGTCTGCCATTCAACATCGCTTTGGAAGGGATAATACGAAGGGAAGAAATCGACACGAGTGGTACGATTTTCACGAAGTCGGTCCAGTTATTTGGTTTCGTTGAGGACATAGATATTATGGCACGTGTCTTGAGAGGATGGAGGAAGCCTACATTAGACTGAAAAGCGAAGCTAAACGGATTGGACTAGTCATCAGCACGTTGAAGACGAAGTACATGATAGGAAGAGGCTCAAGAGAGGATAACGTGAGCCACCCACCACGAGTTTGTACTGGTGGTGACGAAATCGAGGTCGTTGAATAATTCGTGTACTTGGGCTCACTGGTGACCTCCGATAACGATACCAGCAGAGAAATTCGGAGACGCATAGTGGCTGGAAATCGAACGTACTTTGACTACGCAAAACGCCCCGATCAAATAGAGTTCGCCGCCGTACCAAACTGACAATCTACAAAACGCTTATAAGACCGGTAGTTCTCTACGGATATGAGACCTGGACGATGCTCATGGAGGACCAACGCGCACTGGGAGTTTTCGAAAGGAAAGTGCTGCGTACCATCTATGGTGGGGTGCAGATGGCGGACGGTACGTGGAGGAGGCGAATGAACCACGAGTTGCATCAGCTGGTGGGAGAACCATCCATCGTTCACACCGCGAAAATCGGAAGACTGCGGTGGGCCGGGCACGTAGCCAGAATGTTTGGACAGTAATCCGGTGAAAATGGTTCTCGACAACGATCCGATGGGAACAAGAAGGCGAGGTGCACAGAGGGCAAGGTGGATCGATCAGGTGGAGGACGACTTGCGGACCCTCCGCAGACTGCGTGGTTGGCGAAGTGCAGCCATGAACCGAACTGAATGGAGAAGTCTTTTATGTGCAGCACAGGCCACTCCGGCCTTAGTCTGATGATAATGATAATTCTGGAACATTTTCTGCGGCTGTACTGGCATGCTTTGGCTGATGGTGGCCTCGGCGCTGATGCGGACGATGCTGCTTTGCGAAAAATTGCGAGTGCTGTCGAATCGATGCTGCTGTGGCTTTGCTTGTCCCGGTTGGAATGAAAGAAAATATCCCGTTGAAGTTCTGAACAGAATGAGAAGGAAAAATTGCGTCACCCTCTTTTATGGCTTATTTTGGTGCGCAGTTGCAGCTTATCAGAACAAATGACGCGAGGAACAAGCGGCACCCATATTTATAGGTTTCAGTGCAGTCAATGTTTTGCTTCGAAAACAGTTTTAGGCCTACTGAAACAAGTTTTTCGGGTCATATCAAGTATGAATATGAAAGGCATACTTATGATCTGTCGATTAAAGGGTTTTCCGAAGAGATCCGTTCACTGGGACAAACGCTATTATCATTCAAAATCTTTCAACACAGCGTAACGCGGTCGATTTAGAAATTTTGAAATGACACCCGGTATAGTGAAGAGAGACGTAAGTCCTACGTCAAAACCGCAACGTGATTTTTTTTTCCTTTCATTCTGACTGGGACAAGCCAAATAACAGTAATATCGATTCGACAGCATTCACACCTTTTAGCAAGGCAGCATCGTCCATACTATCCACTTTTTCGGCCCGGCAGAGCCGAGGCCAACATCAGCGAAGCATAACCATCAGTACAGCAGTAGAAGAAGTTCCAGAAGCAGTCCACCCCACAGACCGACACCGCAGCACGCCGAGCAGATACCGGCAACAGCAGCAGAGTCGAGTCGAGGCCGGCTGGCGTCAGTATCGATCCGAGACAGGCTGAAGAAAAGCAAGAGAAAGAATAGCGATGCTTTGAAGAAACCGTGTGTGTGTTTTGGTTTCGAACAAGAAACTCTTTCGGTCAACCAGTTGTCCATGAAAAAGAATTTCCGGCCCTTATCAGGCCAAGAAAGATAAGGATAACGCTCGCCCTTGGTCACCGGTTCATCGGTCGGCAGTTCGTATCCCGCTGGTTCCATCTGGAGAAACAACACACGTCGGCACATACCTACACTGCATGAAGACAGCTTTGGTTTCGCGCTCCGCCCGGAGCAACCAACATTAGTTTTACAATCCACTGCAACATGACGCAACAGATGGACATAGAAAATGTTTATTTTCAAAGCATACGGTTCCTCTGAGAGCCATTGATAGACTTACTAAAGAGTTCTTAAAAATTCTAAAATACTCTAGAGATAAAATGTTATACGCGAATAGCAGATTTTCAAGATTTTTTTAAATTTGTAACATAACAAGGACTGTGACATATAACGAAATAAATCACAAAAAAATCCACTATTAGATGAAAAATCGATTGAGAGCTTTTCTTTTTGAGATATTTTTTCCTATATTGCTCATGAAAATTGCTATAATAAACGGTTGAGCTATTATCATTGATTTTTATCCAAATTAGGTGATGTGGGAGATTTGGACATATTATACACCTTCAAAGGCATGGTCAAGTCAAGTCCTTACGTCCACTTCTTGCGGTTATGGCGTCATAGACATTACCCATCGTTCGTTTCTGATGTACTTCGTTCAGTTACGTATTCTTAATTATTGAGTATTTGCGGTTATCGTACCGCACAAAAAAATTGGTAACAGTGGCGTACCACAAAATTGCTCTTAGGTATGGGAAGGGGTTTCTGAACATTTTTTAAATTTGGGAGGGTTCGAAAATTTTTTCTAAGATTTTTTTCTCTGGGGAGTGGGTTATGTCCAGAACACCACCCCCCTCTCATCTACGCCACTGTTGAGTAAAATTAAAAGAATCATTGGTAAAGTTGATCAAATGAGTACTGCTTTTCAGTAAAAAGTAAACAACTGTTGATTTTACCAATGCAGAAATTCTCCTTTGGTACAGGACAACTTAACAAACAAAAGTTTATTTTTCAAATAACTGTGCTTTCTTCATTTATATGACTATTGTAACTTTTAGAATAAGCAAAGAATATTCGGCATTTCCAGTTTCAAATTTGACTCTTAAGAAAATTTTGCCTCTTAAATCCGAAAAGCAATTTAACTTAAAAACGGTCCAGCACGAGAATAATTTTTCTTACCATATAATAGATAAAAACATCTTTTCAATCCTAAGTTTTATTTAGTGATATCACATTTTACATAGCAATAAGAAAAGTCCTGAACTGCAAACCGTGTAATGAATTTGTAAAATTCTTCTCTAAAATTTCAAAATGCTTTTTAAATATCCTTCATCATAGTTCCTCTTTGGAAGATTGTTCAAAATTTTCCAGAATGTATTTATCAACTTTACTCACACACCTCATGACGAGCAATTATACTCACTCACGAGAGTATTGATTTCAAACTCACCTGCGAGTTACTCGCTGCGTGAGTAATACTCGCATGAGTTTGGTATCCTGCTCACTGTGTGGTATGAGTATTTTGTGAGTAGCTCACGTCGTATTACTCATAAAATGAGTAAAGAGTAGATTTTTTTACTCACGAGTAAGAGTTTCAAACACTGTTGAAACAGCTGAAAGTTGGCAATTAATGGTTCATCCATGTAAGGTGTGCGATAACACACTTTTTCTTAACGGAACGAAACGAAACGAAATTTAAAATGTCAATGTTGATTCGGATCGAAACGAAACGAAATATAGATTTCTTTCGAGACTTCGAAATACGAAATCAGATTCATTAATTCGAAATTTTTCGAAACGAAACGAAATTTTGATTTTTTTCGCGGAATTTTTATTAAAGTCGAAGTCGAATAACTGTTTTGCGACCAAAGAGTTATAATAGAAGAGGCAATCTATGATAAATCGTCACATTCTCGCCGCATATACCATTGGCATAAGGCAATACCCACATTTGTGCGGCTTTCAAAGGAATTCATCGTGGGCGTGCTCCCGAATCTGATCAATTTTATATCAGTTTTATATCAGTAAGTATATAAAATAAAGAAATTGTGGAATTTTCATATACGGATTCAAATTTCGTTTAAAACCTTAGTTCACCTAAAAATATTTTTATGCTGTAACTTCATATGGTCGGGGTTCAGCCAAATCGCACCAAGCGCCAACGAAAAATTACGATTTTAAAACTTTCATTTAGCAGATTTAATTGATCGCAAATCGTATCGGATTCTAACGCCATAACTGAGGATATCCTACTGCAAATGTACGCTTAAATTGATATGAAACTATTTCCATTGTCCTTGTACGATCAAATACCACAAGTCGTCGAAAAGCCGCTTGGTGCGGTTTGGCTGAACCCGACCATATTGTCTTGTCAGCGTGGTTTTACAGTATTGACTTAGTCAAGATTTGAAAAAGGATGTAGATTTATTTTATTTACATCTGCCAGACGTATCGCAGTTATAGAATTGATATTATTGATCAACATTTGAAAAGGCGTATCTGTCACATTTATTCCTTCTTATTCTTCGTCTACATATATAGCATACATTTGCTCACTAGAAGAATCGTGTGCCTTTCCAAAATGCACAAAGATATGTATTTCAGATTGAATTCACAGACCATACTGCCGCTAACCAGTCGAGCATCTGTATATGGGCGTCCATATAGAATGTGCTCGATTTAACTTAACATGTCTTATATACAATCATATCGACAAACTGAGCTATTGTGTGTGTATTCTTGGCATTGAGAACAGCTGTTATGTCAGTATGTCTGAAAGCAATCATAATAAGGAATTCTCAGCAATTTTAATGATCTTTCAACCCTGATTTTTTTTGCAAATTCATGCGAAGATCTGGAATACCCACAAATCTGCAATGTTCCTCACATATTGTGCAAATAGTAAAGAAGAGCTTATTAGCTTGATTAACTGACCATTCATGTTGCTAATCATGATTGGCAGAAACAGCAAATAAGCACAGCTCTACAAATTAAATAATATTCTTGTGATACAAAAAGTTATTCTTATAGTATACTTGCTTCGGAGTTTCCAATTCAGCAATAAATGCTGGTCACGTGCTTATAGTCAATTTAGGATTAGGAGAGGAAAATTAATTTAACACTCATTGTTTTAAGAGACAGGAATCTCTGCTTCTCCGTGAGCGCTACGAAAAGGAATCGTTGGTTTAGAAGGTAATTCGGACAACGACAAAATATTTATTGTAAAGTCATTTTGAAAACAAGAAGGAAAACTTTGTTTCAAATCAATCCAACGCAAGATCATATCTTCGTTCAATAATCTTCTACAACGATCGATTCCGCACTAAATAATTTTGTGCTCTTCGATGCAGACATTAGTTTTATCACTTCGCGTTCTCCCACACTAGCTGACGTGATCAGCATCAACACGATCGATTGCACACTGGTTAAACAAATTTCTGCTACGCGAGGTAGATTTTTTCACTTCGCGTTCTCCGGACTAGCTACCGTCCATGACCAGCAGCAACACGATCGATTCCGCATTCATATTGAGCTGAGCTTGAGCTTGAGCTTGATTGACTGCTCATGGTTGCTACTCCATTATGACCAGACCAGCTGTTCTTGCAAGGAACCAACAGATGTTTGCTTGGGACTAGCACATCTTCAATGTACCCACTGGTGATCTCATTTAGAATCATGGCGCCTGCCACGTCAGAATGCAATCAATGTAGGAATGGGGAGAATGATGATCAATCACTCGCCCACTGCAAGCCGAATATACCTCTGCACTTGCCACGAGTTCATGCGGATTTTTGGATTTTCTGGGTAAGTTAGAGAGGCAGAGGTCCGTCTTGGTTAACGAGCTGCCAATGTGATAGATAGGAGAAGGTAACTGATGGATTTCTAATTGGATGTAGGAAACGAGCTCTATAAGTTCATTTCCAATTCTATCAGATTACTAATAGAATACTCAAGTTGAAGGAATAATAATGGAAACGGTATGGAAGTCATCCGTTCTAGCGATTGCTAGAACATGAAATAAAGAAAGATACAAAGTAGGAGAATGGAACGGACGCATTGAACCCAGACCTCCTGCGTATGAGGCAGAAGCAGTAGCCATATGACTACCAAGCCCTCTTCGAAACAAGAGATCACGCATTGAACTGAATCGATTCCGCATTCATATTGCAAATAGTAAAATATATCACAAAATTTAAATCATGGAAACACTGAAGATTTTATAGAGAAAAATACGTATTTGTCGACTAAGATTGGGGTTATTAGTAAGCTTAATAGGAAAAATTGTATAACAAAGTTTTGAAAACAACTTAACGATTTTGTTCAGCAGCGCGCAAAATTTTTATAATATAAAGTATGGATTAGATTGAATTTGTTTCGAAATTCCGAATTCCGTTAAATTTCGTTAGAAGCTTTTTTTTCTGAAATTTTGTAATTTCGAAACAAAGAACAGAAATCAGAAATCAGATTTCGCCATCTCAAATTCCGCGAAATTCCGCAGATTTCGTTCACCACCTGAAACGAAATTTTCGAAAACCGCATGCTTACATCCATGTACTGTACATGGGGTGACCAATAAATGTCTGATGCATAAAACATAACTTCATTTTGGTCACTCCTTTTCATCCGTCTCAAGTTCATGTTAAGCGATTAGATATATGTATCTCAATTACAATCAAACTTTGGCCGCAGTACCTCAAGATTGCCGTTTGAACCAATTTAAACGTGTTTCAGGTCATTTACGAAGAGTCCTATAATGCATGTTCTCCTGCATACTGGCGTCCAAGGCACTTTGGTAGAAATCTTTACATTTTAGATAATTTTAACGATAAATAATAGTTAATTTGCGAATTCTCATCAGGAGCCGCTAGAGTTGAGGTAAAAGTATAAGATCATACTTTCGATAAAAAAATTCTACACATTATCTAAAATTGATCGAAGAAGCTCAGGCTTGTCCAAAAATTACGTACCAAAATATATCATTTACCTAATGAAGGATGAACAACTCTCTCAAGCGATCCTTATCCAAATTATCAATCGATAAAACTCGCAAGATAAGAATCGTTCGATAATTGTATCTCAGTGCATTGGTAAATGATACTTTTGAACTTATTTTCCTTCCCAACACCAAAACTTACTTGATGGGCTACAGCTCTTCAATGAACCTACGCCGAATGGAGATCCTTCTCCGCTGGACTCGATCCTGGGCCAATCGCTTCCAGTCGCCCTGAACATTGAGCGCCCTCAGGTCCTCTTCAACTGCAAAAAGCCAGCGTGTACGCGGCCTTCCACGAAGCCTACGACCTCTTCCGGGTTCTCTACAAATTTATCTTCGCTTGACGTTCTTCCGGCGTACGAACAACGTGACCAGCCCACCGAGTCTGTCGTGTTGTATAAAAAATATCCAGCCCTTTATACACCTGGTACAATTCGTGATTCATGCGCCCAGATACCGTTCTCCTGTTTACCGCGAGTACTTCCGCAGCACCTTGCACTCAAACACTCCGAGCTCTCCGATCAGCCTCCTTTAACGTCCATGTCTCGCTGGCCGTATAAACCACCGGAAGAATCAGAGTAGTATACAGCGCGAGTTTTGTTTTCGTTTACGTACGGTACTTAAGCTGGTTACGAAGTCCGTAATAAGCCCTATTTGCATGCAATCGCCTTTTCACCTCGCGGGTAACATCTATCGCACGTCACTAATGTTCCAAGATACCAAATTCTTCTACCACTTAATTTTTCACCATCCAGCACTATTTCGCTACCACCACCACTAATGAACCCACGTTTATTGCCAGCGACCATGTACTTCGTTTTGCTGGTATTGTTCTGAGTCCAATCCTCGCTGTCTCACTCTTAAAAGGCGCAAAAGCCTCTTCCACGGCACGGCGATCAATTCCGATAATATCGATACCGTCCGCAAATCCCAGGAGCATATGCGAGGCGCTATATTGAACATAGGTTCGAGGTGCATCACCCTGCTTTAATCCATCTAAGGTAACAAATGACGTCGATATTTCTCCCAACTCTTACACTTGATTTCGATCCGTCCAACGTTATACGAATCAGCCGTATCAGTTTCGCCGGAAAACCATGTTCAAGCATAATTTGCCATAATTCATTCCGTTTCACTGAATCGCATCCGCCTTGAAATCAATAAACAGATGATGTGTCTGCAAGTTGTACTACCGGAATTTATCAGAGATTTGTCTCAGGGTAAACATTTGATCCGTCGTTGATCGGCCTCACGAAAACCCGCTTGGTATTCGCCGACGAAGGACTCTTCAACGGTCTCAATCTGTTGAACAGAATACGGGACATAATTTTGTACGCCGAATTAAGGAGGTTATTCCTCGGTAATTGGCGCACTCATCTGTGCCCTTTCTTAAAGAGAGGGCAAATGAGACCGTCAACCATAGCAGGCATTTCCTCGTCTTCCCATATTTTCGACATAATATGGTGCAGAACTCATAAAGCTGCTCACTGCCATGTTTGAGAAGTTCAGCCGGGATGTCCTTCCCAGCCTTATTGTTTTTCAGCTCTTTGACAGCTTTTTAACCTCATCTAGTGTAGGTGACTCCACAGCTTGTCCATCGTCGCATTTATTCTGTTCTCCGATGCACGTCACTTCCTCCATTCAACAAAGTCTCGAAGTGTTGCTTCACCTGGCAGCCACTTCAGTTTTATCTGTCAGGAAATTCCCTTGTTGGTCGTTGCACTTGACAAGAGATGGCGCTGTCTTTCTCCGCACGCCATTGACAGACTCATAAAACCTCCATATCGTTCTGCTCCATTTTTCCTGCGCCTCACTAATACTTGTTCTTCGTACTCTTTTCTTCCTGCGGTGGGTTCGTTTTCGGCTGCCTTGCTTCCTTGTACCGATCTCTTTCGATCGGGTACCCGACAACAACATCCGGCTTCTGGCAACGTTCTTCTCGTCGTCACTCTCTGACACTCCACATCGAACCAACCCGTCCTGAGTCGCCTCTGTGCAGTGCCTACCACTTCTCGTGCTGTTGTGCTCACCGCTCCATGGATCGACTCCCGTAGATCGTTGATGTTGTCTAACGTTAATTGCACTTATCTGTTCGTCGAGCTTCTGGCGGTAATCAGCCGATACTCCTTCCGCCGACAATCGCTGGATTTGAACGCATCGTTCGGTGTGATCTTTCGTTCGATACGGTTGGCAACCGTGCTTAAATTTTACTGACAACGAGTGTGATCAGAGTCAATTTCGGACCTCTGAAAGTCCGCACATCGATACATCCGAGAAATGGCGCCTTCCACCAGAATGGTCTACCTGGTTGCAAGTTTCACCATTTGGGTGTCTCAGGTGTGCTTTCGGATGTTCTTTCGTGCAAATGGTGCTACTATGGCCATCCCTCTGGCAGCAGCAAATTTACTAGCCGTAGGCCGTTTCATTGGTAGCGTAGTGAAGGCTCTCCTACCGATTATGGGACGGAAAGTCCTCTCTACCGACCTGAGCGTTAGCGTCTCCGATAACAATGTTCATGTTGCTGGGCACTCTCCAGCTTTATCAAGACATTCATAAACGTGTCCTTCACGTCGTCGGATTTATCGTTTGACGGTGCGTAAACGTTGATTAGGCTGTGAAGAATTTGCCCTATCCTCAACACACAGAATCGTTCGCTAATTGGTTTCCCGCATCACTCGCTTTATCTGCTTGCCCATCACTGAAACCAACTCCATGCTCTGCTTTTCACCGCCGCTGTGATAAATGTTATCTTGAATGCAGTATTGGTCGTGGGGTCGGCTCAATTCACGTTCTCCGGATCAACCATCGGACTTCTTGAATAGCACACGTTCACTCCAACCTTCTGCAGTTCACGGCAGAAGGCTCACTCGTCCAGGTTCGTTTAGGGTCCTGACATTCCAGGTACGAGTTTCCAATCTAGTCCTTATTTCGTTGCCGGGTCGGTTGCCAAAAATAACTTCTCTTTTCTTCTATCTCCATTTTCGTGGTATTTGAAAGGCTTCAGTAGCTACCTTACCGGGGTCGCGTTACCTTCGCGATGATGGGGCTGCCACCTTAGGTATAGTTGACGCGATACGCATTTTGTTAATCAGCCGCTGGGTACCAGGCAGACGCTGTTTGAGCCGCACCTCCTGGTGAACAGACGCCGAGGCGTACCTTCTCCTCAGCTGATGTCAGAGGACAACGTGCCCAGGCTACTACCGGCTAAGTACACACCCTTAGATGGCGGTCTTTTGTCATCGGACGACCCGTGGAAGCGTGAGATAGGGACTTGTGGGGACCAGAGCTCTGTTGGCGCTCCTTCGATGTCAACCCACCATTTTGCAGCCTACACAAAACACAATGCCAAACATCCATTCTTCATTGTTGACATTTAATAGGTATTAATTGCGTTAACATTAAAATGATAATTTTGTGTTTATTATTAATCGATTCTAAAATTTGAAATGTTATCGCCAATGACACACTCGCCTACTTTTCACACCTGAAAGTTATCAAATGATAATTAATTATTGGCAGTTTTCAACAGGTTTTCAACCAGCCGCTGCCGCATTCAGTGCTATCGTATATGCGCGAATAGCCAGCATGAGTTAACTGCCAGAAATTTATATGGCGAAGGACATCTAACGCGGTGTCCTCGAATAGGAACATTTCGAAAAACTATTTGGTACCGGTTGTAGAGGAAGGTGTCCGTTACTACGCCTACCAAATATTTTTTCGATGAAGGTGCCTAATTTTGAGAAATCACTTAGATGCCTTTCGCCATACTGATTTCAGAAAGTTAACTTCTTTGTGCCGCTGTAAGTACGCTCAAAGCAGACGATTCATTCCAATAAATATCTGAGAAGATTCAGCACACCTGATAGTGTACCGCTGCAACCATAACCGACGCAAACTGGAACAGAAAAAATCGCATAAAAGTGATTCGTGAAGAAAAACCACTTAAAAAGACTTCAGTGTACATCGGTATGAAGCGTTGACTCTTCCTTGATCGAATGGTCCAAGAAAATTGAAAATCCATCCAGAAACGGCTGAGATATCAGTCAAAGTCTATCATGACGTTTTTCGATTTTTGCAATCTAAATTTACTATATAGAAAAGACAGACGTAGTTCTACGTCAAAAGGAATATAGTTTCGAAGATACGAATATCACAATCTCACGATGTTTTTCATTTACTTGTTATAGAAAGAAACACCATAAGTCAAGTTTACAAGTAGATGTATACCATTAATCCACAGGACCAATTCCAACAACCTACAGCTCTTCATCAGCATGTTTCCAGACTGGGTACATCCTACATTCGTGTACATTAAATTTAATTAAACTAATAAATATGGAAATGCAAATTAATTTCTCCTGTCAGAGCGCCAGACATAACGTTTCAGAAGCGAGAAAAGTTTTCAACAGACAAATATTATCGCAACCTATGACTCCGCCATACCCGCAACGAATTTGATCCATTTTAACGGAAAAGGCGCACTGCGTGTCGAACAGTGCGAAAATCGAATGAATGCTGACACAAGTTCACTCTTGGAAGAGGCAAAAATTACTCAAAAGGAATATAATTAATCAATTAGTCTCGCACTTAAGATGAATTCTATTTTTGAGTGGACCTCAGTTTTCTCCACTTAGTATCCTTGCATATTCATCCTGCCTAGCTTGGGTTGAATTAAGATTTGAATTTTACATCACAATATGATTATTTGAAATACTCACAACATACTTGTCTAGTTTTGAAATTTGTGTGAAAAACGCCTTGGTGGAAGACATGCATCAGAAGTAATTAATATTGAACAAAACATTTCTTGGCTAGTGAGTAGAAATATCATAATAGAAATTGCCTAGCTTTATTTTGAAATTGGAAAGCATGTTTCCGATGTTTATACATTCCAATACACATCGATATGGAAGTTGATAAAATACGAACTACATCAGTAGCTCATCTGAAATTATAGCCGAACCATAAAGAAGCATGATGTACTGTAACAAACGCAAAAACACATCGCGATAAAAAGAAAATCAATGAGCTGGAAAATTTCTTATCACGTA
Source organism: Armigeres subalbatus (assembly GCF_024139115.2). NCBI lineage: Eukaryota > Metazoa > Arthropoda > Insecta > Diptera > Culicidae > Armigeres > Armigeres subalbatus. The sequence continues at coordinate 265,230,386 of NC_085141.1, read as the reverse complement.
ACTGTTAATGCTTTTTCTTTCCACGGACCAGACTTAAATGGTCTCGTTCTCCGAGGTATAGAAAAAAATACCTACATGTAGCGCTCTTCCTGCTTGATCGTTCCGACCTCACGAAGCAAAGTGCCATCACTGATATCAAAAATCCAATGGATTCCGAAGAGGACTTCTTTGACGCCAGGCGACCCGATGTCGAGATGTGAAAGAAAAAAGGAGAAACGCTAGCTGCTATAGACAGGCATTTAGGTAAATATTGGTTGTTGTCTTTTAGGTGGCGGTAGTGGACCAAAAGCAATCTTGTTAAACTTCGATTTATCTCTTTCGCTTGCAGTTTAACTTCCGGGTCGTGACAACAGTGGAACTGAGAAGTGTCGTGCTTTGTCAATTGATACGTTTTTATTCAATGTGGATTTTATTCTTCCATCATCCACTCTCTTATGGATATATTCGATTGCCTTCTTTTAATCTTCTATTAGTTCTCGAGGAATCCTTCGGTTATTTTAAATGATTTCTTCGGAGATCTTCGGAATTCAAAAGAAATCCTTCAATGATTCTAAAGGAATCCTTCAGGGATTCAAAGGAAATCTTTCAGGATTCCAAAACGAATTTTTAGGGTTTCAGAGAATCCTTCAGCGACTCAAAATGAATCCTTCGAGGATTCCAAAGCGAATTTTTAGGGTTCCAGAGGGAATCGTTTTGTTATTCCAAAATTATTCCTTCGGGGACTCAAGGGAGGATTCCAAAGGAATTTCCGGGATTCCAGGCGATCCTTCGAAGATTCCAAAAGAAATCTAGGGATTCCGAAAGGAATTTTCAGGATTCCAGAAGGTATCCTTCAGTGACTCCAGAATAAATCCTTCGAGGATTCTTAACAGAATCAAGGGAATCCTTCGAATTCCAAAGCGAATCCTCGGTGATTCCAAAGTAAATTCTTCGGGGATTCAAAGGCAATCCTTCGCATTTCAAAGGCAATCCTTCATGGATTTTAAAGGTAATCCTTCGGGATTTCATAGTTCAACAGGAATTCCAAAGATGGGTTCCAGGGTGAATCCTCGCAGTTCAAAAGGAATCCTTCGGTGAATCAAAATGGATCCTTATACGGGATTCCAAAAGAATACTTCAAAGATTCCAAAGTGAATCTTTCGGGTAAATCTTTGAAAATTTCTAAGGAAATCCTTCGCGGCTGCCGGAGAAGCTTCAGGATTTCGAAAGAAACATTGGGGATTCCAAATTCTCAAAGGATTCCTTTGAATACCGAAAAATTTCTTTGAAGCTTCGAAGGATTTTTTTTCGTAATCCTCGAAAATTTTGTTTGAAACGAATGTTTTCTTCTGAAGTTCTGAAGCATTTTTCTAAAATCTCCGATCAATTTCTAAGTCAGAAGAATTTCTTTGGAATTTCTGAAAGATTTATTTTAGAATCACCGAATAATTCCTTTGGAATCTCCCTAAATTCATTAGAGTCTCGAAAATTCCTTTTGAATCTCTCAGATACCTTTTATTCCTG